>NW_009939676.1:0-1643 GCF_000696875.1 Nestor notabilis | reverse complement strand
GTAGGGAAGCCAACCAGGGCGAGGGGTGAGTGGGGTCTCGTTGATACTCTTAGGACAAATGCAGGGGATCCAATCTGGCATTAGACATGCAGTGCTTGAGACAAAAGAAGACTAAAACCTGAACAGCAGTTCCAGTCATAGAAGTAGAAGAGGCAAGATGGAGTTAGACAGAGAGAAGTGACATGATGAAGTGACAACTCTTGCTGGAAGGAGGGAAGAGAGTGTCAAAACTGACAGTGGAGTTGTAAGCCTGAATGACAGGGAAGATGCTGAAACTGCTGATGGACATGCAAGAGGAGATGTCAGGAAAAAGAGAGGTGCGCCTGTGAGGAAAAGGTAGATCTAAGCCAAAATATTGAACGCAGCTAAACCAGAACAAGGGCATGGGAAAGGTAAGATTGTGTTAAGACCTAAGGCAAGAAGAGAACCAAGAAGGAGAGGAACAGAAATAGACCTAGAAGTAAGAGCAAAATTTTGATATCTAATCAGAGAAGTGCTAAAAGCAGAAGTTAAATTTTTCTGTCCTAAACTGTTAAATTTATTATAGATAACTGTATTTGGTATAGAATGTGGTTTTGTCATATAGTGAATTGTCAAAACTGCTCTTGGGACAGCCAGATATCATGTCATCCACACTGAAGTCCTACACAGAAATACGCTCAACACATCATAACGTATTAATACTGAGAAGCTGTCTAGCTGGCAATGTAAGGACATTGATCTTAGATGTTTTAGCTGGTGCTCCAGAGGCATAGGTAGCTGAATCTGAGTTTGACCTTGGGACATCTAAATCCTACTATGGTGGGCATCTGGAACAAAATATACAGGTGCTGAATCTATATTATATTTTGAAAAGTGACTGAACTACAGATGGTAATAATGGAATTCTAGCAGCATGGGGTTCAGTGCCTATATCTCCAACTGCAAAAACAAACCTTGGGGAAGGAGAATTGCTCAGCTGTAGACTTAATGCTAGACAAACAATAGAAAAGGAGGAGGAATCCCAGGAAACATGAATCACAGCAGGGTTGAGATCACACTGGGGGAGGAAGCAGTTAATCAAAATTGTTGTTCCAATATATGTACCTTTTGGTTGAAAATAAACTCCTTCCTAACTTGTATTCTTTGCGTGCTTGGTTTTACTTTTTGCTTTGTTCTTTAGCAAGTGTTAAAAGGAAAAACAAGAGTACCTGAAAGCCTGAACAGAAAGTGTGATATGTTAGTTTGAGTTCTTAATTTCAAAGACTGGCTACATAGAAGACACATGTAGATTACCTGGGAAAGTGTTAGAGGAGTAAGGTAAGTGGATGTTGTATACAGGAATAAATGGAGGATCATCAAAACCTATCTTAAAATTCGGTAGAAAGCTTTTCCTTACTATCACTGAATGACTACTCCAGAACGCTGGACTGCTAGAAACTTCCTTTGACTCTCCACCCTAGAGTTCCTCAAGCCTTTGAGATCTGAATTTCCTTTTTAAAGTCTAACACAGATTAAACATTAACAGTTCTCACTCAATCCCTACAGTTGCTACTCAATCCCTACAGTTGCTCCGTTATGTAGCTGTCTTTGCCTGTTAGCATATCTTTCCCTTTCAGATATTACCCTGACAGTATTTTTTAAGTTATTATTTATTATTATAT
>NW_009939675.1:0-25282 GCF_000696875.1 Nestor notabilis | reverse complement strand
TTCTGTAGCCCCATCATAGAAGGCCACCAATCCGGTCAGGTGTGATTTGCCGGATCATCACTAGTGATCCAAATGGAGAGATCTCTAAAGTGCTCCATACAAGGAGCTCATGGCAGCAACTGGACTTCTCGCATGTCTGCATTTATTTTAACCTCAAAGAGATCCCTGGATTCTTCATTATCACTGAGATTTACCATGGAATCTATTCTTCCATTGTGTTTGTACACATGGCTGGTATTGTATTCATTAAATGCTTTAAGTCTTTCAGAGCAAGAGTTGTATTCATCTAAGAGCTTCCTAGCTTTCTCAGGATTCCAGCTTTCTGCAGCCAGTGCACATAAGTGAAAGGAACCGAGATACCATATGATACAAATCAAGCCCAGAGGCAACACAAAGACAAGATGTCCCCAAAAGATCTGGCACTCTGAGCATGAAGAATTTTACTGCAGCTCACCTAAATTCCAGTTCAACAATACCTATGAACGAATGTAGAATACACAGAAAACATGTAAACTTGTTAGGACATAGTCTTTACTAGATAAAATAGGAAGCTACTCAACTTATATTCTTGTATGTAAAGATATAATTCTTAAAGTTTATTGCAATTTTGTTGGTTGTTTTTTGTTTGGTTGTTTGGTTGGGGTTTTTTTAACTAGGAGAGTTTTAGGCAATGATATATTTAGTAATTTAGGATCTGTTCTTTAAGTTCTCATCTGAAACCAGTAAGCTGATTAGATCTTCTGCAAATCTGTGTAAGGATTTTAGATTTTAGGGAAATTCTCAAGTCATCATTTTCATTTTGAAAAGGATATGGGAAAACAGGAGAGAGATGTAGCAGAAAACAAACATGGTTGTTCAGTGCTTAAAGAGTGAGACTTCTGAGGAAAAGCTGAGTTATCCAGGTTTGCTTTGCATTAAGCCCTCCAGGAAAGGGTTAATAGTTAGAGGGCTATATAACAATAACTTCAAAGACACTTACACAAATGACAGAACTGAATTCCTCTTAGTAGTGTCAGATAATATAATAAGGAGCAATGGCGAAAAGTTACAGCTGAGGAGATTCAGATGGGACTGGGAGGCGGGGGAACACTACAAGTGTAGTGCATCAGTAGAAGAGGCTGTTTTGAAGCCTTAGAGGTTTTCAAAACCATGCTAGAAAAATCCTGACTGACCTGTTCTAGCACTGTTCATAGTCCAGCTTTGTACAGATTTGACTACATGACCTCCAGACAACATTCTGTTTTTCAGCCAGCATTGTAAGATTCTCTGAAAAGTACCACTTTTACTTTTCTTAACCAAGCACAGAAAGTGTCTGATAGGTGGCAATGGCCCCATAAAACTTTTCAGTAAATACTCCATACATCATGGGTGCTACTGAACTTAGCCTCCCAATCCAGACAAAATATAGTAGAATAATTTCATCATCCACTTGCTTCTAAAACCTTTAAATATATTGTGTTAGATGGGTCTAACACTGTAAAAATTGGTCCATGGTGGACCATCCTGATCAAGATAAAAAAAACATGTATGTATTTGTATTAGATGGGTATAACACTGGAATAGGTCCGTGGTGGACCACCCTGATCATCTAGAGTGAGTGTGCACAGCAAAGAGCCAACAAGGCCACTCCTCCTGGCGCAGACTGGCCCCCTGCATCAGGACGAATGTGCGTGGGAGAAAAGAAGCCAACACGGCCACTCCTCCTGGTGTGGGCTGGCCCCCACGTCAGGATGAGTTGGCACTTTTTGGCATATAAAAGGCCCAGGGTTCAAGAGACATCAGGAAGGAGGCGGATTCAACTACCTTTTATGGTTGACCTTACCTCCACGGGGACACCTGCAAAAGTATGTGACTTTCAACCCATTTCTACACAATGCACCTCGGAGCTGGCTTCCTGGTCATTGGACAAGTGTGTGGGTCAGTAAGAATTTGTGCCTCATCTGTTCTTTGGTAGCCTTTAGTTATCTGTTTTTCCAGCTTGTTATATCTCTAGATTTTACATCTATTTTAGATCTTGTAATAAACTTTCTAGCAGTTTGATGTATATGTGTGGCTTACATTCCTTCTCCACCCAGAATCCTTTGATCCCTGGAACATATATCTATTAGTGAAGGTGTTTAGTTATACAGTTATACACTATAGAAGGTGCGTAACAGTAAAAAGACACTTCATTTGCACCAGGTTGATATTTAATGCAGTTTTGGACTTGTCAGAATTATGACAGATACTGCCTAACTGCTCCATGAGCTCCTTTTCAGCACCTAAATATTCTCTCATCGAATGTACAATGTAAGATGTGTTTGGCTAATGTAGGTATCAAAGGAGACAGCACAAATCTCATTAAAATTTCTCATTAGCTGCAATTCTGACCCCCTGAACACTGAAATCCCAATGCCAGGAGTTGAAGCATTTTGGCAAAAATAATACTTCTGGTACTGGCTGTGGAGCATCAGACAAGCTAAATTTCAGTAAATTATCCACTGTTCTCCCCAGAGCAGCTCAGTAGCTACAGACTGTTCAAGACAAAGACTACTCTACATTAAAGTGAATAACCAGACTGAACTCACTGTCATAGCAGTATCCGTGGAGGCACGGGTTAGAACTGCACTCATTGACATTGATCTCACAACGTGGACCTGCAAAGCCCTTCACACACTGGCACTGGAATCCAAGGGGAAAAACGTCCAAATTCATTTCTTCTATGCACACAGCTCCATTCTCACAGGGATTGCTGGCCTCACAAGGCCTAAACTCACAGTTCAAACCTGAAAAGAAAAATGGCAAAGCTGTCAGTGTTTAACTAATGAACATATCCGTGCAGCTGCTGCCTATTATGAGCTGTATTTTCTTTATATCACTGGTTAAAATTGAGTTGGAGTGTCTCAGAGGAACAGATATGTGTTACCATGCAGAAACATTTATTTGCTTTGTAGAATTACTAACAAAAAAGACATTTTTGTCTGTTTTGTTTATATAATGACATTACATTTTAAAATCATAATAGCTATCTCAATATATTTTAGTTTTTCCACTTACCCTTGTCCCCTAAAATGGCTCAGAACATGTATTTCAGAATAATTAATGCATTTTGTTTTGAAGCTCCTTCTCTTTCTTCCTGATATTCTGTTGTCACAGCTACCCTATAAGCTGTTTATACATTAACCCATAATCCTGAATGAAATACAAGTAACCCTGTATAATTGTTCTGCTTGAAATTTGTGACTACACACACTATTTTACTGAAATTATGTGTATATTTTACAATGATGAACTGCCTCCATCATTTATAAAAATTCCATACAGTAGAAAACCTCACACGGTCCATTTCTACTCTTTCCTAACAAACACTCTAGCGCATAACAGATTATGTTATCTAAGCTAATCAAGGAACCATGTGATGGTGATCTTGGGTTGCAGATGCCCTCATCTAAATCTTGTCTTTCAGGATTAGTTTCAGACAGAGCCCAGTAGCTTTCAGGTCCCCAACAAACTGTGCACAAGCCCCAGTGAGCCCCTTTATAGCCCATCTGCCTTGCTGTGACTGCTGAGGCTGAGCTATCTTTCTGGCAGAGCTGCCCAGGGTTTGCTGTATGCCAGGCCCTCTGCCCACTTCTCCATTGCCCTTGCCTCAGCTCTGGCTGCCCAGACATTCCTTTCTGGAGCAAATTCTCCCTGCCCCAACCACCTCCCTTTTCCTTCAACAGGCTGTAACCTTAACACAGTAATAGGCAATGTGACACTACAATCTAAAGCACCTGGGTAGTCACGTGGAAAATCAGATCCACATAGTTATGTTTTGGTGGGTTGACCGGGGCTGGCTGCCAGATACGCACCCTGCTGCTCTCTCAATCCTCCTACATAGGGTGGTGAAAATAAGATAGAAAACCTTGTAGGCCAAGATAGAGATAGTGACGTCACTTATCAATTACCATCATGGGCAAAACAGGCTCAACTTGAGGAAAACTGATCAAATTCATTGCCAATTAAAAATAGAATAGGATAGTGAGAAACAAACACATAAATAAAACCACTTTCCTCCATCCCCCACTTCTTTCCAGATTCAAATTCACTCCTTCACTCCGGACTCCTCTACTTCCTACCTACCCCTGAGCACCACAAAAGGGTGGGGAATGGTGATACTGGTCAGTCTATTACAGTTCTCCTCCACCCCTCCTTCCTCCTCACACTGTTCCCATGCTCAAGTGTAGACCTCCCAAGGGCCACAGTTACTGCCAGCAGCCTGATAAACCATAGTCATCTCCACAAGCTGCAGAGGAATATCCAATCTGCTGCCTGGAGCACCTCCTCCCCTCCTTCTTCTCTCATGGTGGTACTCACAGGGCTGTTTCTCACACTTTTTTCCTCACTCCTCACTCCCTGTGCAGCATTTCGCCCTTATACATGTTTTCACCAAGGAACCACCACCTCAGCTGTGGAGCTCAGCCATACCCTGTGGTGGGTGGGTTGGACCTGGGCACCTGCACCCGGTACACGAGGAAAGGCATTTTCAGGAGATGGTTAATAGTACTGATCATTTTCAGCTTCTTTTCAGGCTCAGAATTTCAGACAAGAATTCCTGACAATCAACCAGTGTTACAGGTCACCTAAGGTATACAGCAGCTTTAAATTTGTAGACCAGCTACTAATTAACAGAACTGGCAATTCATACAGGGTTTTTGGATGTAAGCTGGGGGAAGCTAAATCAGTTAAGTGGGTAGTTTATTCTGTGGGAATATATTAAATATTTTATTAGAGTTTCAGAAGAACAAGACTTCAGAGCAAAGTGGGCTAAATTATTAAAGCTTCTAATAGCAAAAGCAACAAGTAGGAACAGACTGAGGTTAAAAAAAAACATCAACCCTTTGACCCCAGTAGTCATTCTGACAGAGGAGAAGAACGGCGCAAGTTGTTCCCTGTCTTTATGTCACCAGTGATCTCTCTGGAGCAGGATGATCCTGCCATCAGCAGCCAGCAGTCTCAGATCTGGAATTCATGGAACTGCACAGCAAAAGCAGCCATACAGCACATTGAGATTTTGCCCTGAAGTTTTCATCTTCATATCACAACAGCTTGACATGGGTGACAACCCTGCTGATACCTAAAGAGAAGTTCACACCTACATAAATAAACTTAACACATGGCTCACAATCGTAATTCTAGCTGTCAGATGATCCAGTCATGCGGTATTTGGTTTTCTTCTGTGTTGGTGGAAGAACATTTAAACAGATTTGCCCATTCTCTTACATGCCAAGAGTTTGTGCGGGTAGACATTTTTGGTAGATAAAGTAAAAGTCATGCAACAGTGCAACAGTTTTCCCCAATTACAGTATTCTCCAACACTAGTTACTGCCACTTTTTGGATGAGAGCATAGCAGAGTTTTGGTAACAACTGGAAAATCAAGATGCAACAATAAACAGGGAGGATATATGTCCCAAAGGCTACAGGTTTGTATTATTGACAAATACTTGTCCAGTACAAATAGGACTGCGCACAGGTTTGTTGTAAGAATGTTAATGGATTTTAAACTTTTAATCTCAGTATCTTGTGGCAAAGTTTCATGACTTAACTATATATTTCAGAAAAATATTACCTTATTTCAAATATTTTGTTCTGCTGATTCAATAACATACTCGGGTTTTTCTGCCTTTTCCTTCTACACTATTTTGTTGGGGTTTTTTTAATGAAATCCTAGATAGATGACTTTCAGTGAGTGCTCTGAGAAAAGGAGCCTGAATGTCTTCACTATTAGCTCATATTAAATATTAGTCTGCTCTTAGGTCTCTCTGAAATATGGTTGAAAAATTTCAGCTTTTTCAGTGGTGGAAGAACAGCATGAAAAAGGCACTGAGTATCTCAAACTCTTCCATGTCCTTTGTCAATTCAGCAGTGTGATCACATTTTTCTCCACCTTTGTTACTGGTAGACTTATCTTGTTGCCCTTCAGGTGCCTTGATAGCTTTAGCTTCACCTGCCCTTTATACTTTCCCAATTCTGTTCCCACATGACTGGGTGCTTAGGTGGAGAGGTAGCTTACCACTGCATCTACCTTCTGCGCACTTCTCTTTAAGCAGAGGCAGGAATTCTCCACTTGTCCATTTTTCTGTCACATCTGCTTGAGTTTCTGCACACTGGAAAGAACTGTTTCGAGGAAACTGTCTTTTAAGATAAACAAGTGGGCCCAAGATAAATCAATTTTTCCTTCAGTGCAAACTCTAATGGGAGCTTGCCAAGCACACCCCTGAGCAAACTGAAGCCAGATCACTGAAGTTCTTGCTTCACTCAGGACTATAAACCCCATCATCTCACTGCCACTGTTGCCAAAGCCAGTTTTGACCTGTATGTCCCAAGCCAGCTCTTGCTTCTTCACGAATAGAGAGTCTACGTAAGTACCTCCCCTAGCTGTTTCCTCCTGCAATTGTTTAAAAAAACTGTACTCAACATGGTCCAAAATCTCTGTGTGCTCTGAGATTTTTGTGTTTTTCCATGGTGTCTTTCCAACAAAAATTAGGGTGGTAATAATATCATAACGCAAACTAAGGCCTGTGTTCATGAGTCTTTTTCCAGTTTCCTAAAGATGAGCTCATGAACTTTTCTGGATCAAGCTGTCTGTAGCAGACACCCACCACAATATTTCTTTAAATGGTTCCGTTTTCATCCTGCCCTATCAGCTTGAGTAGTGCATCACCATCACTCACTTCACAGCAAAGATCCATGCATTCAGGATACTGCTTTGCATGAAGTATCATGCAAAGCCTGATGCCCAGTCTCCTCATCTCCCCTACCTGTATTTCCAGAAAGCTTGCATCCATCCATTTCAGCATACCAGTAATGTGAGCTATCTCTCTGTGTATATTATTCTTCTGATAGTAGGCTGGAGTACTAAGAAAGCACACAGACTCCTTACTCCTTCTGTCTTTCCTATGCTGTGTACGTTGTCTGTAGGCACTTGAGATGGGCCCCCAGTTGCACTCCAAAGAACTGTGACAGCTTCCCTGATCATATGTTCCCACAGACAATTCTTCTGAGCTCCATGTACCTCCCCTTCCCTTTAGGTTCTTTCTTTTTCCTGCATTCCCTGATTAACATAGTTCAAAATTCTCTTCACAGTTAGCAATCCTGTTGCCAGATTCTCTCCCCCTTTTATTTTTAGATTTATTTCATCTTTGCCTATCAGACCTCATTGTTCAAATAGGACCCCTCTTGCCTGTACCACTAATCAGATATTAACCCTCAGGATTCCTATTCCTACCAGCAATGCTGTGGAAAACTATCTGGGCCCCACACAGTCTTCACCCTTGCTGCTAGAGTCCACTAGTCACTTTTGGTATGCTCAGGGTCTCTGTTGGCAGTATTGCTGGTTCCTGAGTGAATAAGCAGCAAAAGGTAATAATCTGGGTACCAGAGAAGCTTTGGCAATCTGTTTCCTGCATCCTGAATCCAGACCTCTGACATGCAAGTAAACCTCAGAGATCAGATCTGGTCAATGGGTGGGTGCCATTCTCCCTCAGAGGAGGGAGTTTATCTACTGTCAACCACTACTTCATTTTAGTAGTACTGGTGAGGGTGCGTATGCATCAGGCTCAGACAGCTTACATGCCTCTCCAGATGAAATTGACTCTTCTTCACCTGTTGTCGTGGCCCAGGTACTTATTCCATAAGTGAATCTCTGCAGGTGAAGAGAGAGTCTCCTTCAAGTTGTCAGAAGTAATCACCTTCCAGCCTCTACTGTTGTAGACTCTCCGTCCCCTCATGCCTGTGTATATCCTCTACCTATCCTTCTCCTCCTCCTCCAATCCTGCTCCTGTATCAGGCTTTTGTCATCACTGATGCTGTGCAGCCAGTTCTCTCTCCCAGGCTCCTTCCCCTGGCAGCATAGCAGCTCAGCCAGGATGTATGTCTGGCTGGTAAGGAGTTCATGCACCTTCCTCCCACAATGTTCTGCAAGCAGGAACATGGATTTATACCTCTTCTTCAGATTCTTGCTCAAGGTAGCTGCCCAGAAGGACATGAATTCCAATGAAGTTCGTACTGATTTGAAATTACACCAAAATTGTTCCCTGACAAAAGAGACTTTTACCCCCTCTTCAAGATATGAGGGGAAACATAAATTACTGCTTTTGTTCTAGCTATAGTAAAACAAAAAAGCACAAAGTAAAAACAATTTACATTCTCCTGACATTTATAAAACCTGGTCACAAAGTTGATAACCTGGGTTAACAATCCTATTTATCAAATGCAGCCAAACCTTGTGGTACAGTATTAATTGCTAGTAGCAGTCTAAACAGTTTTTTCAGTGCCTTCTTTCAAGAAACCTTCACCACTCTTTAATTAGAAATTCAACCTCTTTTTCCTCCCTCCTCCTCACAGCACGAAAAATCTATTTCTGCTTCTGGCAGAAATGGCAAATACTTCGTTCACATTAAAACTGGAGGATAGGGAGAACAAAAAGACAAGAAAATAATAAGAATGTCTCCACCCACTCAGTCCTTTTCTCTGAATCAATTAATTTTAACCATCAGTGTTGAGAATTAATAATTAAAAAAAACATTCCCTCATTCAGAGGATCACAACTGCTTATATTATTTTAATACAATTCTGAAAATAATTCATTATTAAATAAATGATTACTAATGCTAATGAATATAAGTAGCAAGAAAACAAGGAAAGAAAGCTGGTTGCTTTAAAGTTGGGTGATTTAAAGTGGAATTATTTTGAAAAATGCACATCCACACACATATTAAGGTTGGATAGTAACAGGCAATGGTCGTTAAATGTTAGTATGAGTGCACTGCTGCTTTTGATTTCATATCAGCATTTTTTTACAACACTGTAAATGCATGATTAAAGATATGTGGATAAATTAAGCATCCAACAGGCTATAGGTGAAAATTTCTTTAATAAAGTAGATTAATCAGAAAAGAGAATTTATGTTTTCTGCATTATCTCTTTCTTGTAAAATATCTGTTAGAGAATATTTGTGCAAAAATGTAAATATTAAATATTTAACTGTTGCTGATTAATTTGAATACTTTTTTTTTACTAATATAGGAAATTTCTCACTGGATCTCGTAAGTTTCTGAACTAGAAAGCCTGTGACTGCTGACAGAAAGGAATGCGGTGCCAAAGAAACAGTTTATAAACTGTCTTCTCTCACTGACATATTTTTTAATTGGCCATCACAGACTAAAAATCTTGTGTTCACTAAACATAGTTAGCTGACAAAAAAGCAAAAGTATGCCTAACAGATCAAATGTGAAAGAATTAAATGCAAAAGCTCATTAATGAATTAATAAGTTCAGCATATCTTTTCAACTGTGCTTATTTCCATTAGACAAGTTTAAGCTTTTGCTTGTTAATTCTTAGCTATATTTTATTGATTACAGAATAGATTGTCTTCGCTTTACTAGACAATTAAAACCCTCTCTATTAGAATAAACCCAAACAAACCCCAAAAGAATATGCACAAATTATCAAAGTACAGCCAGTTGAAGGACAATTACATTTTCAGTGGCACAATATATTGAATTAAATATTATATATATATATCTCCATATGCTTCTCTATTAGCTTACAATATATATCAAACAGTGAGTAATTTATCTGGAAAATCCTCTTTTTGTTCTTTTTAGGAATGAGAAGCATATTGCATATTCAGAAATACCATTCTGCTAATATGAATAATTTCTCTACTGTGTTTCCTTATAATACTTCTAGAGTAGAATCTCAAATATAAATGAACACTGAAAATATTTTTTTTTTCAAGACTGTTATGTTAAGGCTATTACTGAAAGTCAAAAGCATGATTTATAAAAATGATATAGAAAATAAATTACCAGAGATAAGTTTTTACTTCTTTATGCTAAATTATTCATGTTTCTTTGTTTTATTTGCTCAGCTTCAATCTGCACATGAAACATTTTGATGCATAGTACAGAATTCTCCTACAATCAGAAATGGCATCTCTTCAATGTTGTTACTCTTTTTGGAAAATAATTTAATAAAAACACCATTTGTTACTAACATTTTAAGGAATTAAATTTGACAACAGCTTTCGAAGTCAGCATTTTGCCATAGAAGTACAGACTGAATCAATGACAAAATATATCTGATTGCAAACTGCTGGAATGATTACAACAATATAGTGAAAATAAACTAAGTATGGCTAGTACCAGAACAAGTGTGTCATTTGAATGGCAATTTCCCAAGTAATACCATGTCATCTGGTGCTGGTGTCCAATATGCATTTATGAGGACAGAAAGCTCTCAAGTCAGACCAAATGCCATCATTGCCACATGGTCCATGTGGGGGTTTGGACAAGAGAGGAAGAACCAACCATGTAGCAGCACCTACACCTGGGCACCAGATTGGGCTAGAGGAAATGGCTGAGCTATGAAGTTAGGAAGTTTCACAGTCCCAGTTCTAGAAGCTGCTCCGATGGAAGCTGTGATGATGATCTGATCTTTAGACACTAACTAAAAGATTTTTATTAAAATTTATTTTATTGGGATACAGATTCAGCAACCTTATAACAAACTGGAGATCAGTATAGCCTTGCTTAGACCCTACTCACCACTGTAAGTTTGATGAAAAAGAACATATATTATGAATGATGTTAACAGGATTTTGCTCCAAAGAAATGAGGAAATTAGACCAGCTTAAAGAATGTCAGTATGGAAAGAATAGGGAGAAAATCTACAACAGACTATTTCTATATGGCTTGCATGAATACCTGAAAATTTTCAAAATTTGCTGTCACTCAGGAATGTTTTAATTTAAATTTACATTGTTTATTTTATAAGTACAAGTTCAGAACAGAGAGGGTTTTTTTTTTTTCAAAATGACACTATACTAATCTATAGATAAAGTAAAAGCCAGTGACTGATGTGATTCTTCCACGATAAATGTTTTCTTTGATGTTTTCTATGGTTTTTAGGGTTTCATAAACTTACCTTAAAATATCAGGAACACTAATGAATAGCAAGTTAGATGCTTAAAATCTGAGATCCTTGCAACTCGAAAGATTAAAAGTCAATGCTAAATATTAAAAGTTCAAAATTTTAATTTTCTATAACTTTTAAAAGTTTAGAAGTACCTCTAAGTTTGTCATTATTTTATAAACTCTCTGCTTAGCTTGACCTACTTTGTGGCATAAGAAAACAAAACAACTCCACAACTGAGACAATTAAAGGCTAGTAAATGCAAATAAAAAATCCAGAAGCACCCTGGAAGTGGAGAGCAAGAAAAAAATACCTGCAGAAGCATGCACATACTGATACTACTTGAAATTAAGCCAAGTATTACTTTAAGAGTCAAAAAACATAGCAAGTGCTTTCTTTCAGTTCAGATTTATAGCAAATCCATCTTTCCCTTGGAATGCAAATTCTACTTTCTGTGAGAAGAATTGCTTTGTGATTCTACATATAATCTGTGAAATAAATTTTCTGTGAAATCCACATTAACTGAAAATCAGTAAGTTTGTTTTTTAAAGGAAGGATGTTTGAAAAGCAATACTTAGTATTTTTCAAGCAAAAAACATTTCCTCAATTGTATATGATAATGCAGACCATGCAACATGCTGGAACAAAGTATGAGGTAGACCCACATCACAAACTTTAAAATTAAAACCACACAGAGACACGTATGTTATTACTCCATACCTGTATAAATTTCTGTAAAAACAGACAGAAGCAGGAGTTGAATACATTATTTAGGTGCATTTTTTTTCTTTTAAAATATACCAGTTTACAACTACTAAACAATGAAGATATGTCTATATTCATGAAGATATGTCTGTATTCACATCTGTGGATTTTACATTTCGACGTAAAAGGATGGATGCTTCACTCTTTCTCAGAAAATAAAAGAATGCTACTGAGGAAAACAGTTACCAGGTTTATCTCCTACTGAGATGCTATGCAATGTGAATGTTTTTCATTCTTTTATCTTATCTTACTTCATTACATCAGAATGCAACTGAAATTACGAATATATGCGTAAAACTTAAAGAAAGCTGGTATCAAACTCATTTTCTTTTACAGCCTAAGACCTGTGGATGTCATTTTCAGATACAGTAATGGCCAATTTCAGTTCAGGTGGCCAAACCCTTCAGTGTCTTGAGATCCTCATTTCATTTTCTTAAAATTTGAGAGATTGGCCAGACATTATTTATAGCAGCTGCTACCAGGGTTATTATTTTATTACTTTTCTTTGTGTATTCACAGATGACGCTACACCATAAATATGCCCGCCATGTAGAATCATTAAGCTGCAAACATTTGTTTTACCAGCCAAAGAAAAAAAAGCCAAATTTGGTAAACTTTTATTTGCGCAAGAGTAATGTCCTCATAATTTGTAGGGCAGCCAGGGAAAATGTAACAACTTTTTAAATCTTAAAAAAAAATGTAGTTTGCACATAATTTCTGGGAAATTAAGGACCAGATCCATACAGATTCTCTTTTGCATTGAATATACCTTGTACCATCTACGTAACTTAAATCTCTTCTCTCCAACTAAGGTTCTTGTACACCATTCTCAGAGATTGATCAATGAAAATCAAATCCCTTATCTGCTGTAGATGACTGCATTTACACATGCAGTTATCCCAGAGTACTCATGACTGTAAAGGCTTAGAAAATTTTTCTTGTGGATCAAGATGCGTCCCAAGCTGCAAATTTAAAGCAGAGCTGAAACTACAACATATACCTCACTGAATTTGTATGGACAGAGTTCAGCAAAAAGGGCTTTTAAAGATGCCTTTGTGCTCTTGGTGCTGTTCTGGAAGGCTATGGATCTCCTACAGAGTCTGTCATATCTGCCAGATCCTTATGGATATATCTGGCATACCCAAGACTATCTAAATTGACAGTAGAAATGGCTAGGTAAAAGACTTGCTCTCTGAATTGTTCCATTTTGGAAGCATTAACACCTGAATTTATGTATCTAGATGGCATCTTTTCAAAACAATAAAAAAAATGAGTAGAAATACCAGAAAAAAGTTCCAAAGAAGTTCTGCAGTGACTTCATATATGAGCCAAGAGCAAGTCCCAGTTCATACTGTTTCCCACTTAGGCATTGTATAGCTTTTTAAAACAACCTTCTTCTCTATTGCTTAGAGGCAATGCATATTTTCTAGGTAATATACCACAAATGTGGCCACTCTGCCTCTCTACCCATGAAAAGCTTGTATGTGATGCAAAGTGTGCTTCATAGTTCTAGGCAACAGTTTCCTTTTTCCCCTAAATAAAATTTTATTTGGCTGTTTAGTGTCAGAAGAATGGCAAAACCAGGTATAAACTGATGTTGAACAGGAGATATTCTTTTATGGTCTAACACAGAGATATGCTAGAAAGAGCCACAGGTCTTGCAAAACTGCCTTTTTGCTGGGTCTTGGCACAGTGAAGACTGAGATTTGGCCTATGAGCACTGAAAAAGCAATTGCTCCATTATCTCCATTCTAGTTTTTTTGGCTTCATGAGCACTTACATTTCTTACTTATTATCTATTTTGTAATTAGCTGTTCCCATAATAGAGTGTCCTGTGCTGAAAACTCCATTGTTACTCTTGCTTTTCCACAGACTTAATCATTTTTCTTCTGCTGAGTTGCATCTCTCACTGGTTTACTTTCTTTTGCAACATGTTTAATGGCCAATTACCATTTTTGCTTTAATCTTAATTGGAACACATTTGGAGACGTGTCATTAAGGCTGCAGCAAATAAGTAGACATTTCCTCAGAACCGAATTTCAGTTTTCCTCTACGATTACACATATTTGATTAAAAAGGTCGTACCTATCAGCAACATCTAGACCAAGCACATACAGTGCATTTTTTAAAATGAGTCATGCAATAATCTGGATCAAAGGATAAACTTCTTTGTACCATTGCTCCATTTATTAAAACCAAGTTACTAAACAGTTTTTTTGGATTTTTTTAGTTTGTCTTTTTTTAAGGAAAAATACTCCATGTCAGCTCTTACAGGGCTATCGCATACCAAATATACAATCTCTACCCAAAAGGGACATTTTAGTGCTTCCTTCCTTCCTGAGCTTTCTTTGGAAATAGCGGAATACTGGCTCAGTCCATGTGTCACAGAAATGTTGGTAGTCAAAAGTAGTTTAGTTCATCTTTTCCTTAAATACCAGTGTAGAAAATGGGGAAAATTTGCAGTCTGATGTGGGAATGCAAGATCTGTTCTTAGCTTTTAATCCCAAATACAAATAAAGCAGCCTTGTAAGTCCTACTTTATTTTCCATAAAAATCAGCTGGTCTAAAAACTGTAGTGGGATCATTCTCCTTTTGCATGCTAAGAATGCTGAAAAGCAGCATGCCTAATACAGGGACAATCCCTCCTGGCTACACTCTCAACGAGGACTATGTCTAATAGTTATCACTAACTTTATTGATATGGCTGTGTAATACATAAAAATGTTGGCACTCTGAAGCAGTGAACAGTGAACTTGCATTTATTACTACAGACCTGGCTGTTAGAAGAGTATTTGAATATTCTGAAAGGTTCTTGCAAAACACCAGACCCATCAATACATCTAAATACAGATGGAAAGGCTAAAGATTTGGGTGAAGCACCTAGAGATACCTTGAAAGTAGACATATAACACTAGAACAAATCAGAAGTGTAATAAATACTCATCTGTTATGTAGTGGGCCAGTTTTACCAAGAAACAGTAAACCAGCGTTTAACAGTAGAGCATGTGAGCATGTCTTCTACCAAGATATCTTTGAACAACTGAATGAACTGCAGGCATTCCTCCCCTTCTCTTCATACAAAAAGCAAGTGCCAGACAAAATCTGTAAACTGATGCTCTTCTCCAGCTGTAAATTATAAGAAAACTTAAAACTAAGGAAACCAAATAGAACTGTAGCAATCCAAGAAGAGGTCTGATTTTGATGGCACAGATTGAAGAATATAATAGATGTTTTTCAGCCTTGTGACAAAATAAATAGCTTAAGATAAAAAATGTACTTTGTTAAATTCTAATGGAGAACAGCAAGGGACTGAAAAAATACAGGGTAATTTGAGGTTTGGAATTTTTTCTTTTTACTCAGCATAAAAGAATGTGGAGCCTTTCATTGAAAATTAAAGGGTGTATTGATTTCAAAACATGATCATTACCAACTTCTGCTTCCTATTATTCTCTGTAAATAAAGTCTTTCAGGTCTGCATTTAACATGCTTCCACATGGAAGGAACGGCATGGATATAAATATAGGTAAAATGTGGATATATATTTCATATATAGATAAAATATGACAATGGGGACTATAAAATTTACTAATTCTTGAATTGTGTGTGGATTTTTAATGGAATAAGACAGTATTTTCTGATAGAGACATAGGAGCTTTCATTCTACCTTCCAGATAACTGTCAGGACCCCTAAATGAGATACAGTCTCACAGTATGTTTCTCACACACTCTGCTCTCCTCTGAAGCACTTAATATCAATTCTGTAATAACTGTGGTACTATTATAGAAAGGCTACAATTGTAGAATCAATATCCTAATAGAAAAGTTATTAGAATAACTCCTCAGCTAGGATATATAACGGAATCAAGCTCATAAGAGATCCGAGAGGCCTTCTTAACACTGTGATAGATAAATTATTGTCAAAGAGTATCGGTGATAAGGTATTGGGCAAAACTGCAGCTGAATATACCTCTGAGCTGTTTGTCTCCTGTTGCTAATATTAAAATCTTTGATTTGTCCTGCACCCAAATTAAGTTTATCTTCCTTCCTGCTCCCAGTTTCAACACTTACTTTGTCAGTAGGGAATGCAACAGAAAACCAGCTGATCCCTTTCTCTGTTTCTGAAGAACTTAACTTCAGAATGTCCTCTGATAAAAAATGTCCCATATACAGTGTTGTACCTCAGATAACATAGAAAATGAGCAGAAGAGGGAGATATTTCTAAAACAGTAGCATATTTGCAGGGCCTAATACATTAGAACAAAGAAGAAGCAATTATACCAGATATGTACTTAGATTAAATCTTGTATGAAAAGAACATTATACTACAGTATGTGTGAGTGGCAGCATGGTAAATAGCATTTCATCATTTCAGTGTAAGGTGTAATAGCTGTCATAGTAATTTGTACTATACAGGGCAGTGACATAACACCAGTGAAAGCAGACAGGAACAGAGAACTGGACTGTCATATTAGGGTAATAAGAACATATTCACAAGCACATATAGTATCTGTGGCTCAGATAACTATTATGAATGGCAAAACCATATTATATAAATCTAGATGCTATTATTTTTTCTCCATTTGGCCTTAGTTGCAACATATGCTTAGTGAGTCTCAGTAATATCTAGGATTTCTGTGTGGGTTTACACAGGAATCATCTCTTCAGTAATAATATAATCTGGTATAGATTTTTTCCTGTAATCAAATCTTGAGCTTCCTCCAAACTAAGGTCAAAAGATTTATGACATAAAAGTACATGGAATTTGAAATTCATTATTTTATGCTTTATCAGGGCTACAGGTAAAGTTCTATGATTTTGGAAAATAGAAATTCAATTCTCTCCTCCACAGGACAAGGAACTTGCCTGAAAATGGAAAGACTTCAGTTACCGTATTTAGTAATTAGAACATTATTGGAAGTTGACAAGGATGGTATTTTGTATCTGCAAGTCTTACAAGTTTCTTCAGTTTTCTTTTGAATTATGCATAGATGGACTGCTTGTATCCTCAAGCTGTTCAGCTGAACATTTGGGAAAAGTCAAAGGTGGCAATTTCAGTGGCAATAATCCAAAAGAAATACTAGAATATATAGAAAAACAAGTGATCTACACTAGCTGTGGGTAAATCTTCTGTCAGGGGAACACTGGTAGAGAGGAATGCCACTTTTCGGGTTAGAGCAACAGCATCAGAGGACCTACTTTTTGAGCGCTCTCCATGCATTGACTTTACCATGGAAATCAGATTTCCTAAAAGAGGTTTGTGCCCACAGGAAAACTAAAACATCATTCACAAATCAGGCTTGTAGAATTAATTTGCACAGCCTGGACTGTTGGGCATTTCAAGAAAAATCCAGATATATCTTGCATAGTTTCCTTGTCAAAATAAACAAATGAGAATAGTCAAGAATATCAGGAAGAGATAAAGATAAATGCATGCAAGCCAATTTCTATAGATAGAATCCATTTATAGCATAATTCGACAAGCTACCTTTTTACATGAATGCACCTGAATGTCCAAATCATGCCCCAACTTCCTTAATTCTACATTCTATATAGTAGAGGTCTGCTGCACACATCCTGATCAACTGATATATTATGTTACTAATAGCAGTGCAGACCCTTCCAGTCAGATTCTGTGACAGGAGAATCAAAATATTAAAATGTATTATGGAAGTAAAACTTTAGGTTGCTTTCCAAGTAAATGACAACTTTCCTAATAATCATTTATGCCTTTCCACTGAGAATGGCAGAAGCAAAAAAATCTGTGAAAATATTCCAAAAATAAAACAGATATTCTTGTATAAATCCTACCATTAATATAATGTATTTACTTCATTAATAAAGCAATTCTATAATCTGTAACTGGTATACAAAAAGGTATTTGTTATAGTAATATGAGTGTTTCCACACAATTAGAAAACACAGTTTTACTAGCCATTATGTTGGCTTACTGAGAACTTACTGAAGACTACATTTACAGGAGTTTAATACTAAATAAATAGATGGCGTGAGACTGAGGTAGAGTTTTCATATGAAACTAATTATGCTATTATTTATACCACCATAAATCTAGGTAACATCAGTATGAATTTGATCTTGAAAGGTGCCGAGAAAAACCTGTAAAGAAGTAAACAGTCTCAAAGAATCTTTTTTTTCAACAACAATCCTATAGATTCTAGACATCCTGTACTAAGCATATTATATTTTTAGAGGAACTCAGTTACCATATATGAATCTTTGCAGCAGGGTTTAACTTTTCCATCAAGAGTGTTAGACACTGCTAGCTTCCTGAAGGATAACTACAGAAATACTGACTTCCTGAAATTTTATTCATTTACTTAAATATCTAAAGGAATACTAAAGTCCTCTGAAAACCTTTCTCCTTGTGAAACAAGTACTTAAGAGACCAGTATTTCTAACCATGTACTGAAAATGATTTCACATCTTTCTGAGCAGAGACAATTCTGACACTGTAGTACTCATTTACTTGTTATTATACTACATTTTATTTAGCTGAATACGAATTAAAATTTAAAAAAAAGATGAACTAAACTTTGACCCTTAACTAAAATAATAAGAGCAAATATTTGAGCTCACTCTTTTCAAATGAATGATGAATTTAATGCAACCATCTTCCCTAAAGGGGAAAAGCCCTGCTGTCTCAACACACCAAGAAAATTGCCTATTAATGATTATTCCAGAATCCTAAGTATGTATCATTATATTGAACTGCAGAAGGAAGAAGTGTGTTTATATTTAATTTATAAATCAACAAGTGCCTTTAATTGAGATTATCACTTGAACTAGACTTGCTTAAGAAACACCACACAATTTGTTATTTTAAATTACTGTAGCGGTGAGTGTTTAAAATTACACGCCCAAAATTTCTGTGAAAAAGGTCATAATAAAGCTTTCATTTTAAGCATATTTCCTTTAAAAGCATCCACAGAAATAATTGCTCAAAATTTATGGATTCCAAGATAACTATAAATTGTTTTCTGATAATGAAAAAGTAGTTTAGAGACTGCCATGACCAATCAAATTAGGGAGGAAAATGTGTAGAAAAGCAACCAATCCTTGCAAAGGCAGCTTAATGCTTCTCATTTTGTAAATTATCTTATTCTGTTAACAAACTGATTTTAAACTATCCATTTTGATTAATAAATAAAAATTCCTAATAGATGTATAAATGAAGTTTACTCCACATTTCTTGCAGCCTAAGGCATAATTGGCTGGTCACTTTAAAAGCTTTGCCTGGGAAAATGAAGGACTAATAGTGCTGTAGGAAGAATGAAATGAGTTCAGACAATTGATAGAAATGCTTTCTAAAGTTAATTATGTTTGCTTTCCCCTCTCCCTTGGTGTTCATTACCTTTAAACGGAGCCACACACTGGCAGAAATAATTACCAGGTTGGTCAATGCAGGTGGCTCCATTCTTGCAGGGAAATGAAGCACACTCGTCTATATCTGTTTCACAACTTGCACCTTTGAAAAGATGAAAGATTTGAATATTCAATAAGACAATCAGGTGCCAATTTCTAATTCATTTGCACCACAAGAATCTTTAGCAACTTGTGAGGAGAAATTAATATAAATCAGCCAAATAAAGAGACATACTTACTAATGTCAGCATCCACTTCATTCTTATTACCACAAATACGTAACAACTTATTTCTGGGTTGCTAAATGGTAACTAATCTTCCCTGTGTGTGGAAGCTTTGAAGGCCTATTTAAATGCAGGCTAATTTATCTTGTGCTCTTTAGTTTACAGATGGAGTCAGTGTTCCAGTTTGTTGGAATGCAAATGAAACATTAGACCGGGGCAGATAAAGAGAAATGAGAAAGAAACACAAGCAAATTAGTCAATGATGTGTTACTGGATGCTTTGTGGACTACCTCCCTGTGAAAAACAAGGTTTACTATGAATACAACTCACCAGTAAAGCCAGGTAGACAGCTGCATTCATAGCCACCGATAAGGTCTGCACATGACGCATTATGAAGACATGGAGAAGAGTGACATTCATTTATATTTGCTTCACAAGTTGTGCCTATAAATACACAATCAGGCAAAGGGAAGAGAAGTTACTGCATTGCACATATAGTTAAATACCAGCATTTATTTTAACTGAAGATAGCTCACATGCTGGAATCTATTTTACATCCTTTTTATATTCAAATTTAGTCATCTGTGACAGTATGTTGATATTTTTAATGTTTAACCTATTCACTAGTTTTCCTAAAAGAGTAAAAGTACAGTCATTGAATAGATTCCTAAGGCTTCAAGCAGACAATTTTCTTACTACATGAATATAGAAGAATAGAAAACAAATTACATTAAATATGATAGACTGCACTGCACTCACATGAGAGAAAATATTCCTTATGTTCATGATAAGGCAACAGAGTTACTCCCAGAAAATGGAAAAAAAGGTCCAATGTATACAAGAACACAATGTATTCCAGTCAAGACTATAGGTAACAAGCACATAGCTATTTAAAGTATAAAACACTCAATTGCTAATATTTCTAGATTAACTTAATTTTTTTATCATTTGAAGAATGAAATAAAAATTACATCAATTGTGCAGTTTGGGAACTTCAAAGAATCTTAAGTAAAAATGCAAGTGATAGCTGTTCTGAATATAGCTAACAGTAGAAATGTAATATTTTGCTCTAGTGGCATTTGAATTACAGGTTGTTTTGTGTTTCAATGACTAAAAATCCATAATGTTTAAAATATGATGCACTAAAAATGAAGTGGATGCAATTTAAATTCTTGATCTGAGCTAAAAGCAAAGAATAGCTGCAGATATTAATGCATGCATTTACCAAAGTGATTACATTTTTCATATAAATTGTACAAATATGCCACGAACAAAACCTTTCCCACAGTTTTTTTCCCTCTGATTCTATTGTATTAAATCTGCCAGCAGTTTAAAAAGCTTACAGAAAACAGTATCTCCTATTTGCAAAATTTCACTGACCCTCCCACTGATCCATTTTCAACAGCTAAGCCACCGGCCAGCAGAAAACATCTAGTCCTATGCTGTCATAAAAACAAATCAACTAACTTCAGTCAAGATGCACTTACGCTGAATTTACATATTTATAACCTCCAATGACACTAAAATAAGTATATATGCATCTCATCCAATATGTTAAAAAACTGATGTAACACTCAAAATAGATTTATGAAGCTATAGTTCTATGATTTTGTAATACCTTGAAATCCATCTTGACAGATGCAACTGAAGGCATTCAGATGATCAACACAAGTAGCTCCATTGTGACACGGGTCACTAAGACACTCATCCACCTCAGTTTCACAGTTATTACCTGGAAATGAGTGAAGGATTAATTTCATTAGGAACATACTGGTGGTGAGTCAACAGCAACAACAAAATGAAATAACTGAGGTTAGGTACGGAGAACTTTTATCAATGAGCCCTGAATTGTCTTTGGGGAATTAATTTCTTGCTGACTAAAGGCAGAAGTGGATTGAATATATGATATATAAAATTTAACAAAGATCTGATGGGAATTGTATAGACTAATTTATAGAGGTAATAAAAAAAATTGCACTTTTTTCATATTTTAAAAGCAATAAAGATTTGAATTTCCCTGAAGAAACATAAAAGTTTAAGAATGGTTTCTAATGCCAAATATTAAAATACCAGTCTTTTTTCATAATGTTGGGGGGTTTTTTTAATTAATTTATTTTTTTATTATTTTTTATGAAGATCTCTATGGGAAATACTGGGAAAGCTTTGTATTACAGCTAAATATTTTAAATCTTTTTTGAAACTAACAGAAAGTTAGACACTGCCATATATTTTTAAATATGCAGATATGCAGAAATAAAAAAAAAAATAGATGCTGATTTGTACTTGAAAATAATGCACCTAATATTTTTTCTGGCCATCAAAGTAGAAGAAAGCTCAGAAAGTATTCATTTGCATTTTGCATATGCATTATCCAAACAGATGATGGATTCAAATTTATTATTACTTATGCCTAAAAAGTAGTTGAAAATTTCCTGATTGTTTCAGAGGCGTTCTTAGGACTTCATTTGGACACAGAAAATATACCCTAAAATTATTAATGTATTATTATGTAGATATAAGAATTTAAAGAAACATTTCAATAAAATAAGACCTCACCAAGGATTAGCAATAATAACATCAATTTCACTTTTGTATTTTGATAATAAAATAAACCAACCATAGAAACAAGACAGAGCATTTTGCTGTATTATAGACACAATAACTACAACTATTAAATTACAGATCCATCATCTAAATGGATGCCCACATTAGGACACAGAGCAACAATTTTAAGAGGTATGGAGTCTACCCAAGATCTGAATTCCTCTGGTTGTCTGTGTCTTCCACAACCATTGAGAAAGATTCTAGAATAATCCTATTCCTGCTTTAGGAGCCCCACCAAAGTCCCTGAAGCTGGACATGATGAATCTAGGCTGTAGAGCTGATCTGCCACTCAGGAAATTCCTATCGCACTTGATTATTTCATCATACAGGTGATCAAAAAGTCAAAAAGATCTGAATCTGTATTTAGAAAGATGTTTTTTGGTTTTGTTTGGTTTTGTTGTTTTGGTTTTTTTTATACTGTACTCTGGAAATACCATGATAGTATGCTGACATAACCAAACTGATTTTAGTTACTGAATTTAATCTAGTCAGACTCTGTACTAATGACAATGACCTGGGAGGGTAAGCTTAAGCATAAGTAGTTAAACCTGCCTGGGATCTTGGATGTGTATTTGGCAGTTGAGGCCCTTGTTACTGCAGCCTTATTCTTACAGGGAACATAAAGCAGACAAATTAAGACCAGCCTGCATATGGCTGGGAGTTGCAATCACATCAGTGTAAAACAGTCACCCTTTCTAAAATAGTATAAAGTAAGAGTTATTGGAGTGGAAATAGTCTCTTGTAGTCAGTATTTTTTACAGCTGAATACTCTTACACAGCCAAGTATTTTTGTGTGCCAGGAAATAAAAGTTGCTTCTTCCTGAATCAGAGGCACATTGCTAAATTATATTGCTACTTTTGAATAACCTTCTTCTCTGTGGTTTAGGACTGACTTAAACAGGTTAAACAATACTCCTTTGAACCCACCTATAAAACCAGGTGCACAGAAACAAAGATAGCCACCCGCTATGTCTTTACAGATGCTGGAGGCTCCACATGGTTGTGACAGGCAGGTAGCAACAGCTGCTTCACAAAACTGACCAGTAAAACCTGATGAAAAATAGAGTAACAGAAGACATAAAAACTTTATTATCACATTTAGTCTGAGAAAAGAAACGAGTGAAAGACCAATTTTGCTAAGTACTTTAATGTTCTTAACTTATATTTCAAAATAATATTTGAAAGTTTCAGTTTCATATACAAAGCAGTTCTAAATGGAACAAAAGAACTATGTGAGAAAGCCATACTTGCAATAGTAAAACAAACCATTCAAGCTACAATGGGCTTCAAAAGAATTTGGTAGAATGCCAAATTCTTCAAGTGGTTTTATGAAGATATTCCCATTTTTATTAAAATACCAGTAAGCACACTGTTGCTAAAAGCCTTCTCATTTTTAGTGTGGTGTTGTGTACCCCACACTAAGAAAACATTCAGTATTCCCAACCCAAAATAGAAAATTGTTCCAATACATTCTGTAATAAAGCAGATATTACAACATCTAACAGATTTGGCAACTTATTGATTGAAAATTCGAAGATAAACTAGGAATCTACATTTCACAGTTAAGTTATATTGGCCATGGTATTCTAGTTTGTGAAGCTACCATCCAGGAATAAAATCACACGGTTCACTGATAACACCACCTTTATTTTAGAACATACACAATAAATAGTTGAAAGTAAATATTCTTTTTTTCACTAAAACCCAGTTGTTTTCAAATCCAATATATTTTTTTTTTATAAATTAATTTATATAAAGCGATTAAAATATCACTCATTGTGTGTGGAGCAAGGTTCCAAGTGCTGAGTATAAGTGCCAGGTTTCCAACTTTAGACATTTTGTTGTGACTTTTGTCATAAAAAATCCGTCAAAGCATAAGAAATACAGTTTTCTGGTCTCCTATTAACAAAACACTTTAAAAGTTTCTAAGGATATTTAGATTCTTGCAAAAATAATGTTCCAGAAAAGATCAAAAGAGACTGGACCAATATTTTGTCATTTAACAATTACAGCATGAAAAGCCACTGAAGACTTAAACTAGAGATTTGCTTCGGTGAACTAAATATCATTAATTCCAACATCTTAAAAACTTGAATACCAAGTCTGTCTGAAGATCTGAATTTCACATTTCATTTCAGTAAAGATTTATAAAGGAATACTACGCTTCAGTAGCATACGCACTGCCAGAACAGGTTCTAGTGCACTATTGTGTTACTCCATATCTGACCTTGTGTTCATCAATGTTTTTACAAAACAAGCAGAAAGAACAAGCAGCCTTGGACTAAGATGTTAGAAAGAATTTGTATTCCTATAGTGTACTGTCATAGCTTTGAAAATTAAACCTATAGGATTTATTAAGTGCAGATCCAAAATAATAGATTATGACAAAATATTAAAAGTTCAATCCTGCTTGAGACTAGCCTTCAAATTAAAGGAAATGTAAGCCTTATCTTTAGGGCACAACTGAAGAGCTCCTGATCTGGAAGATTTTTTAGTTTTTGAACAGCTGGTTAGATGAGGTAACAGCAACTTCTGACCATCAGAGTAAACTGCTGAAACACACTGTGCTTTAGAAATCTTGGCATAACAACCCTTTGAGGCATAAATACAAGACAATGCGTATTAAAGCTGCCCTACACATGCAGTCATCTTGGTTTCTAAATCAGTAGATGCAGAAAGGTGTCTTCAAGCTATGTTTCTATTCCACCCCAAACACCAGCTGTGCAATGCTCTCAGCTGAAGCTTTCCTCCCTGTTGATTGCTATTAAAAATTTAAGCATCTCTCATTTTCACCTTCGTCAACAGCTGTTAACATCTGCTTACTGAAGTACTACATAAAACTAATATAAAAAATTATTATAAAGAAGTAAAATGGAAACATTAATCAATGATGGTAACAGTTAAGCAATATAACTGTTATATGTACTTATATGACTGTCATCCAAGTAGAGATACTGAATATAGAAAAGACAACAGGATTTTGACAAACTAAAAATAAATATTCATGGTAACTTTATAGATTGGAAATACAGACCTATGTATGCTTTTATTTCTGTGTTTTGAATTAATTATCGAAGTATTGCAGCATGGAAAACTATATGAAGTTACGGTACTAAGTTGAAGAACAAAGGGTGACGGTTTTCAGAGACCGATTTTAACATTCAACAACTTTTTTTATAAGGTTTCTCATCAAAACAGATTCAGCATCAGTACTTAAGAATATAAATAGAAGAGTACTTAAGAATATAAAAAGAAATGAGCAAGTGTAGGTTTATTTTTCTGCTACAGACTCTCAAAAGACATTTTATGAATTCAGACAACTGAAATGTAGCAGCAGAGATTTTATTTTATTTTATTTTAATTTTATTTT
>NW_009939674.1:42250-51102 GCF_000696875.1 Nestor notabilis | reverse complement strand
CCCTCACGGCGCGGAGGAAGGAGGGGGCACGAGGTGCGTGGCTGTTAGGCGGATGGTGCCGCTTTTTCGTGTTTTCTTGGGTTTGTGTTGGGGGGCTGATGTTCCCTGTGCGCGGCTGGGCGCTGGGGTAGTGCAGGTCGAGAGGAGTGGAGCTGGAGGAAAGTGGGGGATTTAAAAAATAAAGTTGTTTTCGCGGTGAGGGAAGGGAGAGCGTTGTGGAAGTGTCTACTTTCCTTCCTCCTCCTCCTTAGGAAAAGTGAAGTCACTTCCCAGGAGCCAAAACTAGCAAAGTACTGTCCTGAGTCTGTTTCGTTTGCACGGCTCAAATGCATCTACATCTTGTTGTGTCATTTCTTTTTTTTTTTTTCCTTTTTTTTTTCTTTTTCTTTTTTTTTTTTTAAACCCACTTTCACAGTTAGGTCCTTCCTAACTTTGACCTGGTACAAAAATCCTTGTCTTTAGATAGAGTACTTGAAAGCCTGCTGAAAGTATCTGAAGTGGGTATGGCACTCTGAATAAAATGGACTTGGCAGCTCTGCTCATTTTAAGTTTCTGGAGTGTGGCATGTACTTTGCTCTTGCTGACACCCTTTCAAAGCTGTGTTATTAAAATACTTTTTCATAGTATTGTAAATTAGCTTAACACATTTCATAGCTGTATGCATCCATTCTTTTTTGAGAGGAAAGAAAAAAGATTTAAAATGTCAGTTTTGCTTTAAAACATAAACAAATCTAGCAACAAATAAGAAGTAGCTTGCTTTGGTAAGTGTTGCTTTTCACTTTTATTTTTAAGCTGTAGCCTCACAGCCATGTTGGTGACTTTTCAACTTTGCAGAAGGGGAACTGTCCTTTCTGTTTGCAAAGGGATTTTGGTGATTTTACAGGCAATAGCTTTGTATCCCTTTAAATTCAAGAAAGGTACTGTGATTTTATGTGATCAGATCTCTGTGATACAGGCCAAAATCCTGAGTGCCTGTCAAACTGGCTCAAGCTCCAGATTTTATGAAGGTTTACTGTGGCATAAGATTAAGTCCTGCAAGTTATGCTTGTGTCTAGGTTATAGGTAGGATAGTAGCCAGTAGCATTTGTGTGGCTTAGATGGTATTAATGATACCAATTAAGGGGTTAGTTCGCAGTTTAAACTTGAAGAGACTACAAATATAGTTACATACAGTAAGCACAAATTGACTCCAGAGTTGAAAAAATGGAGGCTGAATTGGAGCATTATTGGAAGTACTCTGCAGTGGTTTTTTTAAGATGGTTACAGTGAAATGTATTGCTTGGTTAAAAATAGCATTCAGTCCTTTAAGAATTGATTCACAGATTAAGATTTAGTAATATCAGTAAGGGGATTGCAAAAAGATTGAGGGCATAATGTGGTTTTCTGTGGAAACCAGGTTCCTGGTGCATACTTCCTAACATTTGAAGACAATCTGAGTTGTGGCTGCTCCTTCCCTTGTGTTGTCAATGGGACTTCCACAGCCAGGAGCTTAGTAAAGAACTTATCTGGTCAAAAAGTAGTACTTTTTTTTCCCCCCCGTTGTTTCTTTTTTTTTTTTACTTTTTTTTAGCCTCACCCCCCCAGGTACTTTTTAGAACAGCTTCCCAAAACAGCTCCCTTGCCTGGCCATACGGACATTGTCTTAATCCAGAGGAGGAAGAAGTGTGCTGGTAGGTAAGAAGGCTAACAGCAGTTCTGGTACAGTCACGTATGTTGTGGTGGGTGATACATTTATCTGGGTCATGGTTTTATAGTAATTAAGTTAGTACAAGAAGGCACTACTGCTAGAAGAAGCTATCCTCTCTTGTTCATTGGCTTGTGCCACTTGTGAAGGTAGCAAATCGTAGTAACAGTGGCAGGAACTCTTCTTTTTCTGCTCAGTACTGGCTTACAATGATTATGAAGCTACGGTGTCATTTGTAATGGCTTTAAACTGAAAGAGGACAGCTTTATATTAGATACAAGGAAGAAACTGTGGGAGTGGTGAGGCACTGAACAGGTTGCCCAGAGAAGCTGTGGGTGCTCCATCCCTGGAAGTGTTCAGGGCCAGGTTGGATGGGGCTTGGAGCAACATGATCTAGTGGTTCTGTGATCTTTAATGTCCCTCCCAACCCAAACTATTCTATGATTCTGTTTACTTTCAGCAACATTAAATGGACTGCCACCTTTTAAGAGCTACCTCTGTGTCTATTTTTCTTCCATGTGTCCACAGAAGTAGCTGTGGTTTTCTTCTGCACATCCTTTCCTTGTAAACTTTTTGTTGATCCATTAATTTCAAGGAGTGAAATGGGCGTTGTTAGATAGGGGCTTTCGTAAATTTATTCAGCTCTAATTTTAAAATACTCAGCTGTATATTGTTATCACCTTTGCTGTAATTGGAAGGCTATTTCAAACTTGACTGACCTTAGTAATTACACACCTTCTAATTTCCAGTCTAGATTAATTTGTCATTGGATTATACCCATTTTATGTAGCCATTGAACTGATAGGTTATATTAGCACTTTTGATCTTGGTATCAAGAGTAGCAGCACTCTTAAACAAATGGATGCAAAAAAGTGTCAAAGTGCAACAATGAATGTCTGTTTCCTCTTTTGACTACTACCTGTACTAATCTTTCCTGTAATGGCTCTTGGTTTCTTCCCGTGAATTTTAATCTTGACCTTTCTAAGTGAAAATTAAAATGCACATTTCAGGTATTCACACTGAACTTCTTAGAGGTGTCCTTTTAATGGAGATGAAGATGTTTTCAGGTATACTTTCATAAGATATGATTTTTGAAATTCACACCTTTGTCAGTTTGTTCCAGCTTCGATCTTACTCTGTTGCACTGGTGAAGCTGTTAAAGAAGCCATTCCTGTATGCCAGATTGCTGAAGGCAATCTTTCGTCTTTGACAGAGTCCTGGTTCATGAGCAAAGCTGACATATTTGAAAAGATTGCTCTATTTCACCTTTTTCTATATTCTTAAGTTCAAAAAGACACACAACCAATGTGTAGATTATTAGAAAATACCTGGGTGGCTTGTGTGTACTTGATTTTGATACCAGAAGTATTCCAAGAGTGGTCTTTGTGAAGATGAAAAAGTAGTTTGTTGGATGTGACTGTAAACAGTGCATAAATAAATAATTTTAAAAAAGGTTCCCAAAACCTGCTTAGTTAAATAGATTATTCTGAAAGATGAGTAAGGCCCTTGTGGAAAACCTCTGACGTATTGTTTCTTTGGTGGAACATTTCTTACTCTTTGGAAAGAATAGCACGGATAAAGATTCTACTGATTTTAAGCGGACAGAGGAAAAAATAGGTTTTGCCACAAAGTGAAGTGGATTACAGCCCTCTACTTGCCTACTGTCATCATTCCTGGAATGTGAATCAGGATATCAAAGAATGCATGGGGGTTTTTTTTAGATCAAGTAAGCTTAGAAGTGCAATATTGTTTTGATGCTGAAAACCTGTGTTCCATGGCTATGGGGGAAGCACAGTGGTATGAAGGGAAGAAGTTCTAAGGGCAAGTAGATAAGAGATGTTTACATTTTTGTATACCACATTGAATGCATGCTTCCTTTATCTACAGGACAACTGACATTTTTAAATATATAATTAGAAGTAATAAACTTAATGCAAAAATTGCTGAATGAAAGTTTATGAAATAGAATCATAGGCAGATGAAATAATAAATTAATGAAATAGCATCATTTAGGTTGGAAGAGACTTCTGGAGGTCATCAAGTTCATCTCCCTGCTTAAATTAAAGTAAGAGTAATTTAGAAAGGTTGTTCCAGCCCTTAAAAACTTTGTGGGTAACGTGTTTCAAACGGGTTTGATTACCCTCATAATGATCCCTACCTGCTCCCCTTAAGTGAAGTGGAATTGGCTTTCCAACTTATCTGTTGCTTCTTGTCCTGCCACTGTGTGCCATCCAGAAGAGTCCACTTCTGACTTTTCTGCACCCTTCCGATTAGATAACTGTAGACAGCAATACAGGTTTCTCTGAGCTTTTTCTTTTGCAGGCTGTGCAAACTCGGTTCTGTCACCCTCACATTGTACATGACGTAGTTCTGCCACCTGGCCAGCTTGGTGGTCTCCTCTGAACTTGCTCCAGTGTGTTGTGTACCAGGGAACCCAAAACGACACAGAAGTCAAAATGTCAAAATGTGGTCTCACAGGTGCTGAATAGAGGGGATGGATTACTTCCCTGGACCTGCTGGCTAGACTCCCGCTGAATAGCCTGGGGTGTGCTTGGCCTCCTTTGCTGTGAGGGTACAGTGCCATCTCATTTTCAACCTTTTGCCTGCTGGGATCTCCAGGTACTTTTCTGCAAAAGTCACTTTTTGTCTGGTTAGTGTCCAGCCTGTCTTGTTGCACAGGGTTATTCTGTTGTGGATATAGGACGTGGCACTTGTCTTTGAACTTCATGAGGCTCCCGTAAATGCATTTCTCCAGACTGTCCAGGTCCCTCTGTGAAGGAGCTCTGCCTTCCAGAGCATTGACTGCTATGCCCACTTTGGTGTCATTGGTAAACTTGCTGAGTATACACCCTGTCCCATCACCCAAGTTATTAATAAAGATATCAGATAGTGCTGATTTCAGTGATAATTCCCAAGGGATGTGATTGTAACCGCTTGTTACCACATTTGGTACTGCCAGTTGCTGTTCTTTGAGCCCAGCAGTCCACTCAATTTCCCAAACATCTTACTGCTCACTTCCCCAGTGCCTGTCTTGCCTGTTTGGCCGTAAGAATACTATGGGAGACTTGTTAATGGCCTATTGTTTTCAGTGCTCTTCCATCATCTGCTAAGCCAGTTGTCTACTTGCAGTAAGGTATTGTGTTCATCAGGTATCATTTGCCCTTGGCAAATCTATTCTAGCTATTCCCCATCACCTCCTTGTCCCTCTTGGACATAGGAATAGCTCCATAATCCTTTCATGGACTTAGGTTAGGCTGTCTGATCTGTAGCAGCCTGGATCATCCTCCTTGCTCTTCTTGAAGCTGCGTGTCATGTTTGCCTTTTTTCCAGTCATAGGGAACCTCTCCCAATCTCATGGCCTTCCAAAAGTTGTAGTGTGGTATCTCAGTGACATGGGCCAGCTCCCTCAGAATTCTCAGATGCGTCCTGTCTGGTCCCACCGACTTTTGTGCTTCCAAGCTCAAGCTTCCTCTTTTAGAGGTAACTCTTTACTCCAGCAGACTCTGCTACTAGGCTCAGGTGTCCAGGAGGCTTAAGGATGGACCTTACCAGTGAAAACGGGGGCAAAAGAGGTATCAAATAGTCAACATGGTTACCAGATCCCCTGTTCCACTGAGCAAGAGAGGTTGCTTCCTTAGCCTTCCTTTTGCTGCTGATGGGGGGGTCTGTCCTTGCTGCCATTTGTCCCTTACCAGTTTTAGCTCCAGCTGGACGTTGGTTTCTCCTAATGCCATCCTTGAATGCACAGGCTGTGTCTCCTCCCTGAATATACCCTCTGTGTGCTTCTGAAGCAGAGATCAAAACTGTTTCATTTTACCCTGTTGTATGTAGAAATGTGTAAATCTTTGAAAATAAATTTTTGAAGTCTTGGTTAGTAAATGATTCTAACCTGAGCATAAAATGTTTGAATGAAAGGTATCAGTTCCTCCTAAACAAGCAGTAAGCATTATCAAGCTCCTGTGATAAGGGAGCAAGTCCTGTCTGAAATGTAGAGTGTAACTTGTACTGCGGTGCCAAGGAGACAAAACAATGAGAAAAGAGAACCACACCTCTTTTTTTTATATTTATTTATTTATTTAATTTTCCCCGTAACTGAAGTTATTACTCAGGTAGAAATTTACAACATCAGTGTATGCCCTTCCTCTTTTTGTGCATTGTAGATGAAAAGGAGATGTTGGTATTTAGCAGCAAGATGGTTGTGTAAATATTTAAAGTAATACAGTCTGTACATAAGTTCTTTCAAGTGGAATTAATTTTATGTTTTTCTGTCAATGCCTAACTCCATTTTAGAAATCATTGGAATAAACTAAAATTTTGGAAACTGAACCATTTTAAATGAGTACTAGGGGATCAGTTATTACATGCATTCATCCAGCCCCTCAGGTGTTACTGGTTTTGTGTCTCTCAGTTATTCAGGAAAAACAAGGGTTCTTGAGTTATAGTCTGTGCAAACACTTTAGAAACAGAGTTCTTAGTTGGTTTAAACCCTTTGCATGTGTTTGATGTTGCTTCAGTTTCTTAACTGGCGTAATTGTTGTGTTTTGTGCTGATGAACTTTTGTTGATTTAGCAGTACCAAGATGACACCTTGGTTATGGGCTCAGGTGTGTCAGTCACTGGTCTAGCTTTTCTGTCTGAAGAGGTGTTTGGGTATCTCTTTGGACCAGAAACATGTTTTTCAGCATGGTTGGGAATTCTGAGTTGGTTCCCAATGTAGTAGAAAGGTATTCGAATGGAGTTACAGTTCTGTGAAGAACAGTGCTCAATAATTAGAGTAGTTAATGGTAAAATTGCAGTCTGCCCATTTGTCTCTCAAACATGATTTTTCATTTTAAATTAGGTTGTTGACAAACTCTTGAAAAGAGTGAAGTTCATTACTGCTGATGGTGGACAACTTCCTCGCTTAATTGCTCAAATTCTTAATATCTTCCCTTCCATATGATTTCTAAATAAGAAAGAAAAGGTTAAAGGGCAGAAAAAATAAAAGTTAAAGGTATTTTTTAAGCAGCAGGGAATTGTTAGAACAGGATTTCAGTCAGTGACTAAATCTGAGAGTGGATCTTGAAGGCTATTTGCTAAGTTGCTGAGAATGATTTCCATGTTACTGTTGGGTTTGTTGCTTGGCATCATATAGTAAGTCAGTGACATGGGTGAGGAATGAAATGAATGTGAATGTGAGTGACCATGAAGTCCTTTCTCAGTACTTGTTATGAAACTCAAAAGTAATCATTCTAATGTAAGGAGTCAGATTTCAGTAACTTACCATTCATGACCAAAATACTATTTAGGGAAGTAGATCCTTTTTTTGTAAATTGGTTTCTATCTTAACTACAAATGCATCTCGCTGCCCTCTCTGCCTCCAGTATTTTCTGTAAAAAGTAGTTAACATTGAAATAGAGTGCTTTTTCTATTCACTGCAATTACTTGTGTAGCGTTTTGGCCTTACCGTAGTGTAATAGTGACATGTTTTCAGGTATTTTTGAATGTTTTGATTATAAATTCTATAGCAGTGTGCACTTTCTGAAATTTCTCCAGTGGAAAACAGTTCAAAGTAATTAAATTTAGATATTTTGACTTCATTACTGCACTTTGCAGAGATCTAGTCTTGTTATTTACTATGTCAGCATAATAAGTAAGATGGTTCTAGTTCGTGCTTCTGTTGTGTATGCAAACCGTTACTGGCTTGTTTTTCCAATACTGTTTTTTGTTCCAATACCTGCATTTATGTATTGGGCACACATACTGTATACACGTATTTGTATTTCGTATTATCGTATTAGTAATTCGTATTATAAGGAATATGTTATAATAAAAAACGTTTGTATGTTATTTTTTTCTCCTTGTTATTAACTCTTCCATTCCCCAAATTTTAACTTGGTATGAAGGCTCTGCAATGCCTTTTCAGTTCTTGGGCCTTTGCAGGCAAATCAGTGTGAAACTGAAATGTAAATAATTTTTATCTAAAGCATTATGTTTGCATGTGTGTTTTTAAATACAAAATACTAGATCCAGAATTTTAATTTAGAAGTATGTGGACAAAGTCAATAACCAGCTAAACTTTTAAAATGAGCTTGCAAATAATTTGGAGGTTTTTTCTTTGTACTGAAATAGGGTACTGGTGTATTTCCCTTTATAAGAAACGTTTTAAGAGTTTAAATGCTGCAAACTGATACCTTTTTCCTTGGGAGCCTAATTTTTTTTTCTAGATGTTACTGACAATACTAGATGATATGATTTAGACTGAGCCATCTGAAACGCATGTGCAGAAAAAGGATGTATTTTCTTCTCCATTCTGTGAACCCTTTGTTTTATTTTCTTCCACTGGTGTATACTTTAATTATTTCCTGTTATTTTGCAGAGAACTCTCACAAGTAACTTCTTGGTGGCAGTGCTGCATAAGCAGTAACTGTTCCCAATCCTAGCTGCTTGGATGTTGTCTGTGGTCTGTGCGTTACTGTGCTAACGTAGGTGCTTGTGTAATCAAGTGTTGAACTGGCTGAAGAAATGCTCTAATCCTCCTTTCTCTGGGTTTAGTTGTCAGTCACTTAAGCAGTCCAGTCCCTTTCAGTGTGTGACTGCCCAGATACTTATGCAAACTTAGCTGAGAAGGTGGGAAGAGTTGAAGCTTTTTTAGGCAGTTCTTTACCACCTCCAACTTCAAGATATTACTGGAATATCTGTAGTTTGCAAGTATCAATATTTTCCGCTTGAATTTGAGTGTTTGAGCATTGGAGTGCATAACAGCAGTGGAGCTGGAGAATATTTTATGTGTGCCAACAGTTGGTTTTGGAGTAAATCTTGAATTGGAACTCAGATCAGGTGATGCAATGAAAACTAGCCCTTGGAAATATGAGGCCTTCCTGTTCATGTAGACAGTTTGTGTTTGCCCATAGAGGTACAGTTATGTCATAAAAAGGTATTTTTATTCCCATTATACTTGATGCTAATTGTTACTAATTAGTGTTGGCAGTATAAATTTCTAAGAAATTGGGAACTGCTGGCTAGAATTCTTCTTGGAGGTAACTGTTAAACAATTTTGAGGAAACAAGGATAAGGAATGAAAGTGACTAAGAACACAATTACAGAAGTCAGTAAATGATTTTTACACTGTTTTGAATGCTAATTGTTGGTGTTTATTGCTATAGGGATGTATAAAACGTGCGAGGGGA
>NW_009939674.1:17484-42219 GCF_000696875.1 Nestor notabilis | reverse complement strand
GAAAGAGTTGATCAAAATGTCCAAGTGAATACTTTGTCAAGCCCCAGAAGAGTTAATGTAAAGGTGAAAGTTCCTCATAGTTGTTATGACTGCTAATTTGCCTTTGACCCTTACAGCTTCCCTTTTCTAATTCTTCTTCTCTTTCATCATACTGAGACATCAGAAAGTCAGACTGACCAAAAAGGGGTCAGAGTGAAATGTAGTTTAGTATCTACCTTTCAACAGTAACCAGAGAAATCAAAAGGTATAATAATACAAATCCTTGTTCTAGCAGACCCTCCCAGTTTCTCTTCCTGGCCTCTGTGATTCTGCTCTTTTTTCTTTCTAGTAGTAAGTGAGTGACTGGGGTGTGTCTACTGTAGTATGACTACGTGGGGTATGGAAAAGCAGTTGTGTTATTTGTTACATTTTCTAGAAAATTCACATGAGGTGCCATAATAAGATTACATTCTTACACTGTGCAGATGTAAGAGCAATTTGTATCAGCAATTCTCCGAAAGGATTCACATTAGAAATAAAAATTGAAAAGGCTATTGACAGGACTACTTTACTTTGCACCAGTGGGACTGCTAACCCATGTATACTAAACATACAATAGGGAAGGGCAGATATTCCCCAACGAATAACATTCAGAGGAAATACCACCCAAACCTTAAGCTAAAGATAAGTTTGCATGCTGAATGTTAATGTTAAACGATTCTTGGCCTGTTAGTGACTGTCACACAGGTATGCAAATCCTAGGGTAAACTCTGAAAAAGCTACAGATGCATAGAGCACCCCAATATGCTTATATTATTTCTGGCTCTCTCAGAAGTACTTCAACAGGAGAATGCAAATATTGCTAATCTAATGATGACACTGTTGCTAATTAGATGACATTGATGCAGCTAGTGTCATCTGTTTTCCTGGGGCTTCTGAACAGCCATCATCTGATTTTGCACAGTTAGGTCTTGGGTGCTTTGTTGGGCTTATGGAAGACAGGTTTTGACTTGGATGTTTGGTGAAATGCTGGTGCTCTTCTAGATTGCACTCTGTGTTTGAATTCTTTGTATTGTAAATGGTTTACTTACCTCCATGGTTTTGCTGTCAGTGGTGCCAGTGTTACCTGTTCTAGCACTTTGGCTCTGAGGTTGTCCCACCTTCGCTAATTGCAATCTCTCAACCGTGTGTTTGTATTTTGGTAGCTTGAACTGTGTTTAGGGACTTCATAATTCAACACTCTCCCTTAGTGGAGACCAAGATAATATGCTGAAAATACTGCTGTGAAAAGGGTGTGCTTATATAATGACTGATTAGAACACACATGACCTTTCACACTTCTTCACATTTTTGTGAATTTTATATTTTTAGAATAGCAGCTGTTAGCTTCCTCCCTTTGTTTCAGAAGTAAAAATGTTTTGTGGAAGTATTTAGTATGTAAATACTGATAGTAAGCTTTCATATCTGCATTTAATGTATCAATATTACAGCATGCTTGTATTTGGGAAGCTGTCTTAAACTCTTAAACTTTGAGAGAGAGGCTGTGATTAAAAAAAAAAGGAAAAGTATAGAATTGCAGGTACAGTTTTTTTGGCTGTTTTATGCAAGCGGGTGAATTTGATAATTATCAAATTAGAAATATGATATAACACTTAGAATTCAAACTACTCTGGATAGCCTGTCTCAACAGACAAATACGGGTTTTCTTTGTGGTTGGATGAGAAAATTGAATCAAGGAAATTAATGTCCTAGCTTTTTGCAAGATTTTTGCAGTTATGCTTGGTAATGATATAAGTAACTCTATTGTATTATTTTAGATACCTTTTCCCCAGCAAGAGCATATATATATATATATACACACACATGTATATATATAAATGGACTGCTCTAGATTAGCCTGAGGCTTTCATCAAAAATACCCAGTAACAGGAATTCAATTTAATAAATAAGGTGCAGAAGATCTAGATAATGGTGATCTGGGCAAAAGGCTAAGTTTATTTAAAAAAAAAAAAGCTGTTTTTCTTTGAGGCCAGTGCTGGTTTCACTATAAGAAGGGTCTAAAAAGTCTTTTTGACGTGTTTTTTAACACAGAATTTGTACTTTAAAACAATTCTACTAAACAGATTAGATTACTGGAAGAGGCAAAAACAAATCAGAAACTTTCTTTGGCAGACTCAGATTAATTTATCTATTGAAAAACTTTCTTGTAATCATTGCTTAAAGCTGGCTTTTTATGAAGCTTTCCTTTTTACATTGAAATGTTCGTTAGCTGTTTCAAGGAAGTGAATATAAGTGTATTAAGTATATGAGGTATATTTTTAACAAGAAGCTTGATACTGTTTCATATTATAAAGGAAGGATTTTTCTTCCATACGAAGTATTGGGTGCACTTGAAATTGCACATTTTTGATACAAAACCAGTAGAAGTCTAGATAGCTGCCAAAGCAAAACTCATAGTCCTTGCGATTTTGGAAAATCTGAAACTGAATAATAAAAAAAAGCTTGGTGTGGTTGTCAATTTACAACTCAACAATTGCCTTTTGACAGCTGCTAGAATGAAAAACAAAATCAAGAGAAATATCTAAAAAAAATGAGATTAGAAGAGAGCATGAAATGGTGTCCATGCCACAGTGCAGTGCTGGACTGACTGCAGTTTAAGAGTTTTTGAGAAACGGCAATCTCAATGTGTGTGGTTGGTAGTATAATGCTAGCTTCTGTGGTTAAGAATGAAACATTGTCATTTCAAGTTAAATCTGCAAAACCTAATATTCTGAAAAATATATGTTCCAAATCTCAAGGTAACAGTTGTCATAAATTAAAATTCTGCTTTGAGGAGCAAGGATTTTACTAACTCTGCAGGTAGTCGGTGCCAGGAAAGGAATCAACATTTCTTGTGTGTTCCACTTATGTTGGAAGTGGCACTTTGTAAGGCAGTTGTTTGGCAGAGGGAAAGATTGGCACCCAGGGTCACTATGGCATTGTATCATACTGCCGTTCCATATGGTCTCTTTTGCTTTACACCATGTAATTCTCACTGGAAATAATAGCTCATGGAGAAAATATCTGGTTGAAATACTTAATATTTTTAATGGAGAGAGGTTGTTTCATTGGCTAAATTAGACTAACACTGTTATTTTTACTATTAAGGAATAAACTAATTAAAACAATTATGTTAGCAGTAGCAGTTATGCTACTGCTTTCGTCTGGAATATAGGTCATTACATTTTTTGAGCGAGTGGCCATACAGTTCAGTAAATCAGCTGGTGTTTGGTTTCAGTTTGATTGCTGCCTGCAAGCATCATGTAGCAATGAGAAAAAACCCAAAGGAAATACAAGTTTGTGGAACTGCAGCTATGAAAAATTGTATACACTTTGTTCCTACTTTGTATTTTCCAAAGTTAAAAATTAATTACTGGTTCAAGAATCTGAAGTGTTAGTTGTCGGAATGCTTCTAATTTGAAGAGTGTGACAGTATAGCAGTGTTACTTCATTTACATTGTTTGCATTATCCTTGAGGCAGGATGAGCTTCTGTGCTTACTTTTAATTTTTAACTCTATTTTGTCTAGGGTGTAGCTAGACCTCCATGACTCTCATTTGCTCAAGCTGTACCTGATATTCTTTCACTTATCTGGGCTGATATTTCTTCAGGTGTTCATGGTACTTCTTCCACCCAATGTGTAAATTTTAGGGGTTCAGTTCAGTGAGTTTGTTTTGGTTTTAAATTTGCTTTTCATCTTCCTTCATGCCTTTGACTTGCAGTGATGATCTCTGCTGAAGAAGAAAGATGGTGCTTCTCTGGCTGTAAATGTCAGCCACTTTCTTGTCTGAGTCATGCTCCAATTCAGTAGCAACCAGTTAAGTACCAACCATTCTTCTAGAAGGGTTCTTCACTCTGATGATCTTAAAAGTTAAGGTAAACAAACCCAGTATTTTTCCCTAAGTGACTCAAACTATGAATCTTTGTAATATTTATGTGGTTCAGTGGTTGAATCCAGAGATTCAAGTCAGGAAGGCTATATCTCTCCTTTATAATAAATGTCTCAGTATTCATAATGCAATGTGTTTAAAAAGTGCTGATTAGAATTTCTTTGAGAAGATGTGGTTATAGTATGTTCTTGAAGGAAAGCAGACATTTTCTTGTTTATGTAGTTCTCTTTTGATTCTGTTTTCCTTAAATTGTTATTCCTTGGTTAAAAGATTGACGTGTAAAAACAGCCTGCAAAACCTCTGTATCTAGGCACCCAGTATAACAATTAAAAACAGTTTGCCGTCATGAACAGACTAATTGTTTGCTGTTGCTTACATAGTAGAGGTTTACTTTCACAGAGACAGTGTTGCCAAAATAAGATATGTGGTTACTTTCTAGTTATGTTTGTGTGGAGTGGTGGTGTTTGGTTTTTTATTTGTTTGTGTTGGGGTTGATGTTTGTTTGTTGGAAAGACTTATGTTCTTAGCATTGCTTTCCTGGAAATAGGAAGACTTTTTATATACATATATGTACATGTGCTTTCCTGGAAATAGGAAGACTTTTTATATACATATATGTACATGTATTTTTAAAATACAGTGGAGCAGCAGTCATTTCTCTGTATTAGGTTGATTTTAATCTTGGGAAACAGTAAGCCAAGTAAATGCTTGCTTATTTTTTGTTTTTCCTGTAGGAGCTTTACATAGTCTCACTGCCAGAGATAAGACCCTAGGAAACAATTTATGGCTAATAAAAGAGTAGTTAGTGTGACTGTAAAGGCTTAGCTTCTTGTATAAAGATTACATGAAGAGAAATTGAGATTAGGGATACAATTATAGTGCTGCTGTTGTCAGTAAGATTTAAAAAAGTTGATTTTATGACATCTAGGATTTTCTTCTGCACTCAATAGAGAAAAGGATTTTAGGGAAGAGCTGTATTGCATCAACATACTATATAATAAGGAATTTTGTGTGGTTGTATAGTCTTTCAGGGACAAAGCATTGAAAAGGTAAAGCTGTATGTTTGAAGCATTTGTTAGCTTTCTGGGGAAGGTATGCCTCGTTAATGTTAACAAGCCCATAAGCATGAGAGCTTTGTTTGCCTCATTAAAGTTAGCAAGCTCATGGGGCGAGAGCTATAGTAGCGCATAGTTTTGACACATTTCTTAAAAGTAAGATGCTGTGGTTGAGACACTCAGTTACATGTGTGTGTTTGTAATGTCAGTGTCTGTCCAATTGTCTGTTCCCTCAGCCGGAAGTTAGAATTTAACTACGCTGCTTCAGTAAACTAGAAATCTGAGTTTCCTAGAGTCTGTGATTTCAAGTTCACTTGGCTTAATGCTCTTTTTGCTGTCATGCATTGTATTGTGTAGATGAAAAAGAATAACCATGCTTTTCAGTGTGTTTTGAGACAAGGAAGTACAAAATGAAATATAATCCTTTGTAAAATAAGAAAATTAAGTTTTAAGTAACTTTAAGTTTGGTGGCTTTGTACATAACAACAAAACTTTCCAAACCTAAAAAGCCCAATTAAAAGAGCATAAAAGGATCCTTGTATAAGATAAATCGTTGTAGCTGACAGTTTTAGGACCTTATGACCTTTGGACAATATTTATTGTAACCAAAACAGGACTGTAGCTAAGGAGTATCTGAAACCAGCAGATGTTCAGGAGGTGCTGTAGCGAAGTTAACTGATAAGTAGAAGGACGAGGAGAAATCACTCACTTCTGTCAGTGGTGTTACCAGACTAATTAAGCTGGTGTAAGCATTTATCTACTGCGCATGCTTCAAAGACTTCCAGAACAAGGGTTCAAGGAACGGGCAAGTGGTGAAGATCGTTGGAAGAAGTAAACGACCACCTAAGACCACTACCACGTTGTTATGCGCATGCGAAAATAGGCGTGGAATTATGTAAAACAGCTCTCGGACAACTAATGCATATGTATGACATCTATCGGAAATGTAATGAATATGTATGTTAAGCAACAATATAATCACGGTCTGTTTGATGGTTAAACTAGACACACATTAGGAGGAGATATCCCCTGTGTCTCCCAGCGCTGCAATAAAGAATACCTGCTTGTCAACTTAAACTTTGTTGGCGAGTTCTTAACGAGTTCTACAAATCCGTTTGTACTTCAGACATTTGTTAGCAGAAGATGAACCTCTGCATAGCTTCATCCTCGAAGAGGTCTCAGAGATTCTCTTGAGGAACCTTAGTTCTGAAAATAGGTAGGACTTACTTCCCAGTATCTTACTTGCGATTTTAGATCATCAGGGAAACTATATGGCTTTGAAAGCCTGTCTTTCATACAAGACCTGATTTTGTTTGATAAAAGAAACTATGAATTAGCCTGCTCTCCATTGCTGCTTTGAAAGAAGGCAAAAAGCTTCTTTTTAAAATACTTTTCTTGCTGCTTACTGAAAATAGATCAACCTTTTGCTTGCTTGCTTGTTGTCTTTTCATTGCTTTACATTTTATAAAAAAAAAATAAAAATTGTTTTTTGTTTGTTTTTTTGTTGTTGTTGTTGGCTGTAATACTGAAACAAATGAGTATCTCCTCCTCCCACCCTCCCCAATAGTGAACTTGAGCTGTAACTTTGAAATATTTGTTGGACAGAAACTGAAAGTAAAACCCCAAAATGTCTGATAACTGCTTAATTGGTATTTACTTTTGGGGACCAGCTTGATGAGGAAGTTTTTGAATCAGGTCTGCAAAGCAGCTCCCTTTTGAAAACTCAGTAGCTCTACCTTGATTCTTATTCTCCTGTGATAGCGACTGTGTGTTGCCAGCAGTGCTCTGTTCTGAACTACTCTGCCTAGAAATCCCTTGGCACTACCTAGATATTTGTCTTTCTTATGTGATGTGTTTTTGCAAGTCTGGATTCAATATGAAATGCATGCAAGTGTTAGGGAGAAAAGGAATTATAAGCATTTCTGTCCTGTGTCCCTTACTCTCGATTCAGCCTGAATCCAGGATTGCTGTTCTTCAGCTTCTCTTGCTTAACAGCCACTTAGGCTGTTTAATAAAGGGAGCTCCAGTGAACCTGGGAATGCCTTTCCGGCATGAAGTGGGGAAGCTGCTAGGTTTGGGCCTCTTACAGTTTAGTACTATGCAGATGTGAAGTAAGTTCCAGTCTTTGGCCCCAAAACACCTATGTTCCAGGTCGTATGGCTTGGTTAGCTGTTACTCAGGACTTGTATAAGCAAAACACTGAAAATTAGAAGTACAGCAGAGAGATTAAGTGCCCTGACCAAAACTATGCAATAAAGCTCACACGGGAAAAACAACTTTTCTTCAGTCATTGTAGTATCCCTACAGCTTAAGATATTTTTCTGGACCAAGATCCACCCACCACCCCCTTTTAAAACTAGGTTTCATTAATTACTTTGTATTTCCAAAAGCCTTTGGTCTGAAAAATCTGTTTGTCAGAAAGCCTTTTTTAAAATTGTTACTCTTAAAAATTTCAATCCTTTTATCACACCAGGTTTTATTTAGCTGAGTTTAGAAAAATTTCCTCCTGTCTATTTGTTGCTGGGTTTCTGAATTTTTATTTTTTTTTATTTTTTAAAATGTGTGTGATACTGTTCATTCAAGTGTGAAGGAAAAATAATCTTCTCTATAGAAAAGAGCATGACCATTCAAGATACTTCTGCAGAAATTACTTCCTTGCGGTAGTAGCACATACTTCCCTGTATTTCTTACTGTGAGGAGAACTTTCAAAGCCCAATTTGTTGTCATCTTTCTGAAGGTATTGTTGGAAGAACAGTTCTGACTCAGCTCCGGTGGTTTGGGAAGTTACCATCTGGTCTTAGGTTTCAGTTCTTGTAACAGTCTTGGCAGAACAGAAGGTGTATTCACACCTTGGCCACACTTACTCATTTGGATCTAAGCTGCACTGTCAGATTACACTAAAGCTGCTGGACCTCATGCAAAAGTAGCTTAGGTATATTATGTTTGTTAACTTTTCTGGTGCTGACTGTAAGCTCCTCACTACTGGATACTTCTCTCCCAGTAGCTTTAAACTGATAAAGCAAATGCTAAACCTTGGTCAGTATTCTGAGACAGCATTCAGCTTCTGGATTGTCTGCTTTTAACTTCAGTGAATAAACTTGATGTGATTGCAGACTGTACAACTGCCTATATGTTATTCACTAATTCAATCAACAATAAATGATTACTTTCTTAACTTTTTCAGCTTTTCATCAGAAAGGATGATTAAAAAAACCCCTATGACATTTATTAGTTTAGTACTAAGAGTCTGTTTTTAGATTTTTTTTTTTTATGTGTCTGGTAGGTGATGCTGTCCTTTGTTCTTTACCTGTTGCAGCAAAAGGAGGAGTTCAAGTTTATAACTCAATAATGAGTAAAAAAGGAGTAAGTCCTCAATAGAACTAAAGCTACTGACAGAAGGGAAATGACATAACCAAGTACTGGCTGGAGCTGACTGGGAAGTCCAGAATGCATGCGTGTCTCTTCTTGTTCCTAAAGAATAAAACCCCCCCTTCACATGTTCTACTTCTTTCCTTCCCCAAACAACCTTAATGCATGATTCTTTCAGAGAGATTTTTATTCCTTTTACTGCTTTTCCTCAAAAGTTCTTAGCTGAAGATTAGGTTTTGTGCCTTTATAACACTAAAATACAAACTTTTTGCCCCCTAAGTAGCTTACTACTAATGATAGCATAAATCTTGATGAGATTCATGAGACTCACAGTTTAAGAATATAACTCTGACATGAATTTTACTCCAGTTGTTTAATTTGAAAATGGCTTGGTCATGATTTTTGGTACTTAGTTTGTCTCTGGCACTGAAAACTATTTTTGGTCAAAGTCTGATCATAAAATATTGTGTATAAAGCGTTTGCTTTCTAAATAGCATGTGACTAGATGGGGGAGGAAATAGTCTGCTCACTCTGAGGTTTTTGTTTTTAGTCCACATGTTTTCCATGAATGCGTTCCTGTTAATTTGTCATATGGCAAGTTCTGTACCATGGACATCAAGAGGTTGTCTTAGCAGACGATCTGAGCAGTTTATAGACTTGTTCGTGTAACTGTGTGTGAGCTAAATGGTGTAGAACTGCATTCTCCTGGTTGAGGCATTTATTTCCTGAATGACTGACCTGTTTGTGCTCATGTTTTGCTACTAAACTGAAACTAATGTGGCTTTTGGACTGAAATGGGATAGAGGGCATTCACATGAATAGCACCGACGGCAGGTTGGAGTAGGCTATAATGAAAGGCTGAAATTAGGGGTTCTGGAGTGGTAATTCAGCTAACATAGCTGTCTGTGGAAAAAGGTATGTGTCTGCATTGGATGGGGTAGTTAATGCTGATTGTAATAACAAGCTTGGAGTACACTCTTACAGACATTAAAGGCCTTTAGCTCAAATGTAATTGCAAGAATGTGTATGGTATGCTTTTAAATATCTAATCTGAATAAGAAGCTCCTTGCAGTCATCTAATGTTTATAATATTTCATGTGTATTTCAGATTAAAATTTAGGAAGAATGAATTCTCTTAAGTTGCCTTTTTCCATGTAGGGAAGAAAAAATACTTTATACATCAGTGTGCTTTCCTAGTTGCATTATCATAAATTTCTCTGGCTTTAGACATGCTACATTTTCCCTGGTTTTATTATTAAAACATTGCTACAAAAAACTTTTCCTAGTTAACAGTGTGCCTGTGAGTTTGTACTTTGCTGCAGAAAGAACTTATAATCTAATATTAGCAGTTTGCATTTGTCTTTTGATAATAAATATAGTAGAGCCATTTTATATTGCAGTTCCTGTGTTATTCTCCCATAAATAAGCATAAAAAATAAACTTGGATAGACTAAACCACTAAAAATTGTCAAAATAGGGTAACTTGGGATCCCTCCTTTCTGCAAACATACTAGAAGTGGTGGTGGGGCTTCATTTTTGTCATATTCTGTAAATCCAGCAATAGTAGGTATAGGCTGGGAGAGAGGTTTTGAGTAGACTAGATATTTTCTCCTGATGTGACTGACCGTCATCCTCTGCTGTTTTCTCCAGTGGTGGCATAACTGCAGAGCTAATGATAACTCAGAGTATGCACTATTTGGGGAGTATAATTTTATGTCTTCGGATTGCCTTCAAAGAGTTCTGTAATAGTGGACATTCGCTTTTACAATGAGGATTTACTTTGAAATTAATGTTAATTTTGAGCTACATTTGCTGTTTATTGCGAATAATATGCAAGCTCTTCAGCAACATTTTTATATTACAGTTGTTAAAAAATGTGGAGTTAATAAATTGTTTACAGGATGCTTAGTCTGGAGATAGGAAAGACAAAGAGTGCTAAACTGCTAATCCAAATTTGTAATCACTCTCTGTTAGCTGTTGTTTAGTGACTATTTTATAATGTGAATCTTCTAAGAAGTTTTTAATGCTATACAAGTCAGTTATCTTAAAAATTTGAGTTATTCCGAGATTTCTATGAATAATACCCTCACTGGTTGATGGATAAAATTGTGGCAAGGTTAGGGAGAGGGAAAATCTTGTTGTAGAGTTGCATGTATAAGTGGTTATTACAAGCCATTGGTCTTTGAAAGACCAAAAGCACGCTGACTATAGTTTCAAAAGTGGTAGAAAGTATTCTTGTATTGAAAGTAGTCTAGTTCCTACTTTCTTTTTTTTTTTTTTTTTTTTTTTTTTTTTTTTTTTGGTCCAGAGTTGCTAAACTGCCTTTTGTGGCTAGCATGTTAAGTAATGCCATTCAGAACGGTGGAGAACATGCATGTCTTTTTTAAGTTCCATTTTTGTGGTTCCCTGAAGCTAGACCTAAATTTGCATTCTTTTCTTGATCACTTGGTGGTTTGAAACTGTAATTGAGAAGCAAGCATGGCACAGTTCTGCAGCATGGTACTGCTATGAAGGGCAGTGTGAAGCTAAAGCTGTCCTTGGTCACCCATGACAACAGACATTTGGTTGAGCTACCCTTCTTTGGGCACTTCCCAGCCTTGGAAAGGTGACAGTAGCAATTTGTTTACCCCTGTGCTATATGTGAAGTAGGGAAGTGAAGGCTCTGAAGTGAACTTCTTCATGTGTTATCTATACATGTAGATAGCAGCCACTGCTGTTAAATCATAGGATTTTTAAATATATGCCCTAAAAGTCATGCTGACTATCAGGGGGGCGGGGGGAACAAGCATAAAACAAGATTTCTTATACTAATGATTTCAGAGTTTGAGGAATATAGTATAATACATTCATAAATTTTCCACAATAACTTCATATTGTACTTATTAACATATTGTTTACAGCTTCAAGCCTGATTATTTAATATTTTTCCTTTATTAGGTTCTTGTGGTAGGAGGAGAATACTGAGCTGAGATGGAAGTCAAAACATTTAGCAAAGCCAGTAGGATTCCTGAAACTGTATCCACATTAATTAATGAAGAATTTGTCCTGGTTCATCAACAATCTGAGGATGCCTGTGGAAAAGATGAAAAACCTCAGCTGAAGGTTTGCTATTACTGATTTTAAATGCATAGTAAGATATGTATTAATGAAAAAATTCAACTTCTTTCGGATATTTAAAGATACTTATGTGTGCTTGAGGAGGCTCTTAGACTGTAATTTTTCTCCTTGCTTATTACTAGTGAAATTAGCTGCTCAGATGAAGCAAATCTGTCCAAAAGCGGTAGTTCACTTTCTTTTAACAAGTTCTTCAGGGGTCAGCTTTATTAGTATTCTGTGGATTTATACATATGTAAAGGACTAAAAAGTTCTTTTAAAAGAATGAGCTTCAGATTGAAGTATGGGAAATATTCTTTATGTAGGGATCGGAGTCTCTGAATGTTATCTTAAAAGTACGTAATTAGGCCACATACAAATAGACCACAGAGGGTCTTGGTTTTCACTTCTTAATTTAGTTTTCCTGCTTAGTGTTGCTTCAGGTATGACTAAGCCATTTTGTAAAAGCTTTCTACCTCTAAGTAGCGGAATATTTTGGCATTTGGGTGACAGCTGATAGGTTAATTACAAATTTCCCCACTTGAGCTGCAGTAGCAGATCTACTGGTTTTGGTCTGCTTGGAACAATAGGAATTTGTTCTCTTGAAATCACAATGAGTACTTAGTTTCTCTTTGCATAACTGGCAGTTATTTACAGCCAGTGATTTCTGCCTGTATTAAACACCAGCTGCTCCTTTAGTAATTGTCTGGAAAGAGGCAGGTGTACTGGAGGTAGAATCCATGATGCAGGTTTATTATTGGCCATGGGTTTTTTTGGTCTGAAAAACTAGTACTTGTGAAAGGCTGTATTTCCCCCCACCCCCACCAGGGAACACGTCTCACCATTTTCTTGCCATTTCCTTAGACTTGCATCCTTCCTATCTGTGGGACAATTGGTGAACCAACTGAAATGGATATGACTGAGAAAGTAAAATTTTGTTCAAGACTAATCTATAACCAAGTCTAATATTCGTTCTGAATGGAGGGTATAATAAACACACAAACATTTTAGATGGATGGTTGTTGGATTAGCAGTAAGAATCTGTGCATTTTATATAACGGGATGGGACACTGGATTATATTTGATTTAATTTTGTTGATTCTTACAGTGTTGTCTTGTTCAGCAAAGGTTCTTAACTTTTGCAATGAGTAAGACTATACATTTGAAAAATAATAGTGAAAGTAAAGGTACATGTATCTTTAAAATATGTCATCTTCTGCTTACAGGTATTTTCAAATGGAGATGATCAGCTGGAGAAAGCAATGGAAGAGTTACTGAGGGATTCTGAAAAAGACCAGAACAATTTCACTGCTCTCCAGGAAGGTTCCAGTGATGCAAACAGCCAGGCAGCCCAAGATGGGTCAGCAAGTCAAACGCATCAGCCATCTTTGCACCTTGCTTTAGACCCTTCTACTACAGGTATTGCTAAAGTGCTTCCCCCATCAATCATATATGGCAGTTGTTTTCTTTATGCAGTTTCAGGTTAATCTGAACATGAATATAAAACTTTCTGGAGCTTCATTCCAAAACTGTACTGAACAATACCCTGGGCCTTCTCTCCTTGTCTGATTATCTGGGGAGAATAGACAGGAATAGCTTATTATAAGATTGATAGCCTGTGCTGCTGTGTTTTGGTCAAGATAATTTTCATTTTGTCTCTAGTCCTAGATGAGTTAGGACTACATTGTATATTGTAGATTTTTAAAAAATATATCTCTATATATTAGGAATACAAGGCTATGGCCATCTCGGCGGGCCTTGAATTTAGACATTTTTTTCCCTCAGTGGTATGCAGAGCACTTTTGTGGCCTTGTGTCAGATAATTCCCAAAGCATCTGCTTGGAAAGGGTGGGGGGGGGGATTTTTGTGGTAGAATAAGATAGACAGCTTATGCATAATGGAAACACCCAACTCTTATATACACATACACATATGCTTTAGTTTTGAAAAAACTTACTGGCTTTCTGTGACATGCTTCAAACAGAACACAATGCTTAGCATGAGTGAACAAAGAAATACTTGTAGTTACATTCCACCTCTTCCCCCTGCCTAGGGATAATTCAGTTTTGCAACCTTTATGATTTAAATATCATGGAAATACCAGCTGTAGTAATAAGGAATAGAAATAACAGGGCAGGTTGCTTAGAGAGGTTTGGAATGTCTGTCTTTGGAGATGTGAAAACTCAGCTGGATAGGTCACTGAATAACCTGATCCAGTTTTGGAACTAGCCATAATCTAACCTGATCTGTCTTTGAGCAGGAGAGGTCTTTTCCAACCTAGATTAGTCCTGGTTTGTCTACCACCTCTACTCTTGTTTCTCAAATGACAAAATGACTTAAAAACCCCATCAGAAAACAGCAATAATGGCAAAACTCCCAAAAGCCCCCTTGAGATCACCCCAGTCCATAGTAGTAAGATAGTAGAAAAAGAACACTTCTGCTGAGTAGAGGAGCAAACAGATACCTTTTTTCTTTTTTCCAGCTCTCTGATGGTTTCATGCAGTTAATATAGCTATCCAGGAATGTGAACTCCATTTCATAATTCTACACAAGCTGCAAAGACCCAGGAGGGAAGAGAATTAGAGGCATCTTTATGCAAAATGAGTAGGAATTAGAAGGAGGTATAGGGAAAATAAAGAAAAGAACATCTGGGGAATGGAGCTTAAACAAAAATTGTATTCTGGCACTGCTAAAGAGAAACAAAAGGCAATTTGTCCCAGATGTATTTCTTACTCTTAGAGTTGAACTTTTGAATCCCATGTCCATTCTCAGAAAAGGTGGGAGATTTTGCTGTGGAACTCATTCAGAAAACAATGTGTACAAAACAAAACAACAACAACAACAAAAAACCAAAAAAAACCAAAAACAAACAAAAAGAAAACAAAACAAAAAACCACACCACAACCCGAAACCCCCCCCAAAAAAAAACCCCAAAAAACCCCAACCCAACCAACCAAAAAAAAGTGCAAATGCTTAAAGAAGTGGTTTCTTCATTTTCAGAAATCTCTGCACCAAGGCCATTTTTTCCTGGTGAACCCCTGGAAGAGGACAGCGTATTGTTTAACAAACTGACATATTTAGGTTGCACAAAAGTATCTGCTCCTCGAAATGAACCAGAAGCTCTGCATGCCATGGCAAACATGAAATCCTCAAGTCGAGACCCTTTACCTGTAACACTTTATGTTCCAAACATTCCAGAAGGCTCTGTAAGGTAACATACAAATGTGTCTTTTGTTACTTGCACAGGCATGTAAAAGGTGGAGTCTGCCTCTTTCTTGCACAGGGAAGTAGAATTGCTGGATTTGCACCTAAAGTTCTTACTGAAAACAGTTAGTTTTGAGAAATTCCTCTGAAGGTACAAAAAGCATGCTCACATCTGACATGCAGTACATAGTTGGTGGTAGTATTTGCCATACAGTGTCAACAGCAGCTTATCTTCCTACCTGCATCTCAGCTCTAATACGGTGAGATTTCCACTGGAAAGGGAGAGCTTATAATGTTTACAGACTAGGGTGACTGGGAGAAAATAATCACCTCCAAGGTAGATATGTTGAGGCAGTAGCAGACCTGCTGGCTTTGGGTTAGCTGAATAAGTTTCAGTTTTAGACTCTTCCATAGATGCCGAGTCCTTAAGACTTGCTAGTCTCTATTTCCAGACAGCTATGCTAAAGCCAAAACTTGAGTTTGGCTCATGATGTGTATGCTGATACTCTTTAGATACTAGAAAACATTTACCTGCCCCTCGTGAGAAGGGTCTTTTTAAGTGGTGGTGAAAGAGTCAAGTTCTTAATCAGGGTGCAATAAAGGTGCATCTGTAGCAGTTTTGTAGGGAGCATCTGAATATTCGAGGTTTTAATGTTTAAACTCTGATGCCAAGATATCTTGGATATCCATATCAAGGATATGCTTAGATTTCTTCCCTCTCCTGTGCTTTTCTGTGCTCCACCTATGTATTTACTATTATCTTGTGCAGAAAGTCAAGCATATGTATTATTTTCTTTCATTTTGCTCTTTAAATGAAATTTAAGTTTTCATTTGACATCTCAACAATATTTCAATTGAATTAGGAAATTACATGGCATAGTTTTGTGATGGAACTGCCACATGGACACGAAGTGTTAGAGTGCTGTACCTATTTGCATAGCTATTGTGGCTATTCAGGAAGGTTGAAACTGCAAGTTCCTTTGATGTTAACTTGCAGAGGACATTAGTAAGCAAAGAACTGTCTAAGAATTTACACAGAACTGTAAAGGTGAATCCATGTGTGACATAATACACTCCATCACAGTTTGAGTGACACCAGTGTCATCTTTGAGGAGTGTTTCCATTCCATTCAGACAAGTATCTGAATACTTGTCATGTGGGGTTTCATTTAGCATGTCCCACCAATATTACAGTGTGCTAAATCTTGTCTGGGCTTTTCTTGCCTTTAGAAGACTAGTCTTTTATTGTTACAGACTTGAGATTCTGTTCCAGGTAGCAAATGTTTGCTTTACATTTGATGTGAATGTGCATATGGACAAGTAGCAAAAAGACAGAGAACTGTGTAGCTCTAACTATTACTCTGTAAAACTCACTGTCTAGTAGTATGTTCAGAGACCACTGCCCCTGTTGCCTTCTTTAAAGTTTCTGAAATGTTCTTTGGGTTCTGAGTTTGTGAGGAATTTAAAATTTTGTATGAGCCCTCAAATTTGTGATTAATATTCACCTAAAAATGGCAGCAAGCATTTGCTAAGCTATATAGAATTGTATAAATAATGTTTCCTTAATGCTTTCTTAAAAAGAGATATAAAAGAATTTAAATTCTTTAAAATCACATTTTCACAGTTGCTGTGGCTTCTGTATTTCTTCTGTTTTTCATGAACAATTGCAGAGCAATGATGGTCATTGTTATTGCATGATGTAGCATTAGTGGACTATAAAAGAAATTAAGCCAGTGTTACAGCCAGAAACATTAAATTTGCAAAGCCTGACATTACTGTTCCTACTGATCATCTGGTGTAGTTGTATTAAGTAGTAATTACAGTTTAGATACTTGTTTATGTAATTGCAGAAGAGCCTTTTAGGTAGGCATGTTTGTTTTATTGACCTTTTTCTTTGATTCCCCCCCTGTTCCTTTCCTTGACAGAATAATAAATCAATCAAGCAACATAGAGATAGCCTCATTTCCAATCTATAAGGTGTTGTTTTGTGTGCGTGGACAAAATGGAACTTCAGAAAGTGACTGTTTTGCATTTACTGAAAGCAGCTGTGGAACAGAGGAGTTCCAGATTCATGTTTTTTCCTGTGAGATTAAAGAGGCAGTAAGTATTAAATGTTGTACAGTGACTGGTTAAAACCGATAGAAGTAGTATTTTAAGAAGTTATTCCAGATGTGGAAATGGTATATAGTGCCTTCAAAAATGTTAGCACATATATAATGAATTTCACAGAATGTGCAGCTAGTCATAAGTGAGTATTAATAGAACTTCTTTTTCTTTAAGTATTTCAATATAATTCCGAAGTGGGCTGTGATGGCAAGATTTAGAAAGCCTGAGTTTAAGACAAGTATTCTGTTTTGAGGCCTCATGTATGTAGATTTCAGAATGAAGTTGCAATGTAGACCTTATGAGTTACGAAGAATCATTTTACAGTACTCTGCCCTAGATATTTTAGGAAGAATTGTGTGATAGTTTGGGGAAAAAGTTTTTTTATAGGGTGGAAAAACAGAGGTTGAAAAAGAAATGCAAGAGCAAGCTGTTAGTTGCGTTGTTAAATATACAACCTGAAAAGCACATTATTCAGGTCCTCTGATGAGTTGCATTCTTAATCTTGTAATAATATATTAACCTGCTGAGCATTACTTGAGCAGTGAATGTGGCATGAATGGAAACAGGAGATGTTGTTACTGAATTTGCTTTGTTATTAAACACCCGATCTGAATGCTTTGTGTTATATGATGCACGCTTTGCGTTCAGTATGAGGCAAGTGACAATAATTTTATGACCTTCAAAATCACATCAAATGGTTTTATTAAAAGTACTCTTTTTCGTTTTTGTAAAAGTATTCTTTTGCTTCTCTGCAGGTCAGTCGAATTTTATATAGTTTCTCAACAGCATTCAAACGTTCTTCCAAACAAGCATCTGATCATGTTAAGGACTTTGTTCTTCCTACTCCAGATAGTGATGTGTACACTTTCAGTGTTTCTTTAGAAGTCAAAGAAGATGATGGAAAAGGAAATTTTAGGTAATCTGAATTGAAAGCGAAAAGTAGAAATCTCTTTGCAAAAAGCATATAGTTATTTGCAGAATGCACACCTACTGTGTTGCAGTAAAAATTATTTGGCCTCACTTCATAAGTAGACTCGTTATAAAAAGGAAGCTGTTGCTTTGCTTTTACAATTTTCTTCTCCATATCTTTTCTATTAAGATGAAAAATCAGTATACCTTTTCCAAGTTAGTTTCTTTTAAACATGATTTGTGGCAGGGATACTTAAGGTAGGCCTCTGTAAATGGAAAAGATAATAGGAAGTCTTTTAAATACTTTATTGAATCCAGTTCTCTGGAGTGACCACAATCTAGCGGTTGCTTTATTATTTTATTTATTTTAAATAAGCCACGTTGGGCGCCAAAAGAAACTGTCGTGGTTTAAGCCCAGCCGGCAACTTGGAACCACGCAGCCGCTCGCTCACTCCCCCCCCTTTTCCTTCCTCCCCCCGCTCCCGGAGGGATGGGGAGGAGAATCGAAGGAATGTAACTCCCACGAGTTGAGATAACAGCTCTCCAGTAACTAAGGTATAATACAAACCACTACTGCTACCAATAATAATGATAAGAGGAATAACAAGGGAAAAGGACACAACCGCTCACCACCCGCCGACCGATACCCAGCCCGACCCGAGCAGCGATCTGGGCCTTCCGGGTAACTCCCCCCAGTTTATATACTGGGCATGACGTGCTGTGGTATGGAATACCCCTTTGGCCAGTTTGGGTCAGGTGTCCTGTCTCTGCTTCCTCCTGGCTTCCCCTCCTCTCTGGCAAAGCATGAGACTGAGAAAGTCCTTGGTCAGCGTAAACATTACTTAGCAACAACTAAAAACATCGGTGTTATCAGCATTGTTCCCAGACTGAAAGTCAAAAACACAGCACTGCACCAGCTACTAAGAAGGAGAAAAAATGACTGCTGTAGCTGAACCCAGGACATTCAGAAAATGTAAACTTCTCTCAGCATTACCGGGGACAGAGGAGGAAAGTATACTTTGCGTAACAGTTAATTACAAGATTTTTTGGAATGGAAGAAAGAGTTGATAGTAAGAGTCAGTTCTGTGAAAATGTCCTATTTATTTTTTGCTTCATGGCTGGTGTATGGCATATTTTCTATAATTTTAAAACCCCAAATACCCCATGTAGATTTGAATACATTTGATAAACCCCAGACAGCATACTTAAGTGTGAGCCTGTAGTCTGGTTTTTTTCAGTGCCAGTTCATTAACTTGTGAGTAAAGGAAGAGAAGGTGTCAAATAACTTGAGCCATTAACATTTTAAGTGGGCTGCCACTGTCTTTTCTGTATTGAACAGTTAATGTTCTTATACCTGTGCTAAAGAAACTTGTTTCTTTATTATTTTAGCCCTGTGCCAAAGGATAGAGAGAAATTATATTTCAAGCTTAAACAGGGAATTGAGAAGAAAGTGGTGATTACAGTTCAGCAACTCACAAACAAAGAACTGGCCATTGAAAGGTAAGATTCTTACAAAAATAATGCAGTTTATGTTTTGAGAGAACAGTATTTAATGTATTTTTCTCTGGCTTTGTGACAGAAGAATGTACAACAATAACACAGAAAGTACTCCTGCAAATTTTAATTAATTTATAGGTGCACGGTTCAGTTTTAAATTCCTTCTGAAGTATTTGTGTAATTTTTAGGTGAAAACAAGCATAGCCTGTAATACTCAAACATTCTTGGGTTTTGCTTTTTAATTGTCTTTTTGAATGTGGTGTTGGGATACTTAAAAGATTCAAATGCTTCTGATTTTGCTTTCTGTTGGTTTTAAGTAGTGCAAAACCTTGCATTTATTGTAATCCTGCATTACCAGCATCTCACTGTTTAGTGTAAGTAACAAAGTTATATTGTCTGAGCTACATTAAATCTTGGAGCATATTAATCTATTAGATTAGTGTACTGGAACACTACAAGTTTGTGCTCAACCTGCTGGTTAGAAGAAGCAGTCTTTTGGTGGAGTCTTCAAGATAAGTAGGATTCCTTTGTAGTTTTGTTATAACATTATTCTAACGTCTGTCTTCAAGTGGAGGTGAAGAGCCTAGGAATGGTTGATGACTCGTGTTTCCTGGAAATCACACCAGGGTATCCCTTATGGGCAGCATAATATGACCTTTTGTGCAAATCATGTGCACAAGAAGTGGACCGTGTATGTGAAGAATAACTCTCAGTTACTGTGTTCATTAACAGTAGACTCTTGTTGCTATGGTAGCAGTAGATATTGTATTAATTTAAATTAGGAAATCCTTCTCAGTATCTCAACTTTTAAAAATAGCAAACGCCACCAGATGGCAATCTTATCAAAGAGTAACAATAGGAGAATTCATTTTTAGTGAATTCAAGATAATGGGAGAATCAAGAAAAAAACAACCCACAACCCTCCCATAATTTTAAGACTAATCTCTTGACTTGCTATCAAACTCTTGTTTCAAAAATAAAACTGAAATTTTAAACAGGGAATATATAGCAAAATTTTTTATGAATATTTTTTTGTGTTGTAAAATTATGCTTTTCCTACTCACTGACTTAAAAAAATATTTTTAATTGAAATAGTTTTTGCTTCAGAATTCAGTTACTAAATTATGAGCTCTTTTAAGCATTTCTAAATAGCATTTAATTGTTGGGTTTTTGTTGTGTTTCCCCCTCACCAAAAGTAAAGCTCCTTTCCTTGGAAATAAGCTTTTATTTTGGTGTTGTTTAGGATATTCAATTAGGATGTTGTTTTTATTGTCACAAGCTTGACTGATAAAAAGTTATTTAATTGACATGACATACACAGACTTGTAAGTAGTTTAATGTTCATACTATTCATAATATTAGAATTCAAAACCAATGTAGCTGATCAGGTTATATCAGACAGTGAGCTTTTAAGCAATTTAATGTGTCTTCAGAAGTATTTCTAAGTGGAAATCATAATGCAGAAAAATAGTGTTGCTAAATAAATTTGGTCTTTGGCCTAAAGAATTCAAGAATCTTTCTTCCTGGTCTTAGAAGAGTAAACTTGATATCACTCAGAGAAACTTGCCACCTGTTTGGATAGGGCCTGTTGCTTGATAAGGTTGATGGAGTAGGTTACTCTCAGTTGAATTACTTTGGCCTCTAATGGAAGTTAGTGACCCCTCTACTATTATAAATTATAGTTCTCTCAGAGATGTTTTACCCCAGAAACAAAAAATAGTAAGTCAGTTTACTGCAACGTTCTGCCTGGTCTAATTAGTCTCACAGAGGAGCCTGCTTATGTGGTTAAATATAAGTCCTAGCACACCTAGCTACCTCGGTTGCTTTATATGATGCTGCATTATGTTGTATAGATAAAGCAAAATTGTTGTCTACTGTTTTATTTACCACTTTGCTTTTTAAGATTCTAGTAGGGAGAATATGGAAAAGGAAAAATAGAATCGTGGATGCAAGTTACTGTTTGAGTGTAATGAGGTAGAAAATGAAAATCGTATGCCTAAACGTAATAAAGGCAAACTTACTAGGTGGTGCAGTAATTGCTTATTTTAAGACTTTTACAGTTAATAGCATTGCTGAAATGATAGTTGCTATTATCTTTGCTCATGATGCAGTCTGTTTGCCTGAAAGCTGTGAAACTATTGTATCTTCATTGCCAACCTATGAATGTTCAAACGATCTCTTATAATTTATGTTTGTTGAAAAATGTAAATTTTCATTTGGGTAAGTGGGTTGCCCAGATGACAGAACTGCTTTTGTTCAGACTTAGAGAACATGGAAATGGGGGACTCTTCCTGGTGCATTCAGATGCCTGGTGAAGGGTACGGAGGAGATGGAGCTAGGCTCTTCTTGGAGGTGTGGAGCGCTAGGATTAGAGTCAATGGACACAAGTTACTTTACTGGAAATTCCTGTGAATTAGGTCAGTGGTTGTCAATACAAATGGAGCATTGCAACAGGAAGAGATCATTCATTCTGTTCTCAAAGGTGTTCAGGACTTGACTTGGCAAAGCCCTGGGCAACCCGGTTCAAGTTGGTCCTCCTTTGGGTTGAAGTTGGGGTCAGATTGCCTATAGAGGTTGCTTTTGATTAATATTGTTCTGAGAGTCAGTAATAAAAACTGGTATGTCTGATTATATTAGAGAATTGAATTAAAGAACTGAGCTGTACAGAATAAAAATTCTGAAAGCAGACCCCTCTGAAGTACAAACTCAATTTTCCGTAACATTTCCTGATTGTTTTTGAGGTGATTTGGGTTTGGTTTTTTTGGTTTGTTTTCTTTTTAAATTATTTTTTTTCCCATTTGAAGTCAAACATTTTTAAAAGTCTTTGCAAAATGGCTTGCAGCTTCTGTTACAACTACGTAATTGTGTCTGGTATTTTTAAATTCATAATGGAGTTTTTTCAAAGGAGAAAGAGGTGATTTGCAGAAACTTCAGACCTGGATTTGTGCTTTCAGTATTGAGGAGGTTCAAAAGTCTGAATGTTTTGAGAATTCTTTTTTTTTTTTTTTTTTTAATATTCTTAAAAATATCAAGAACATTTTCTTGTTAGATGATTGGACAGGAATTCTGAAATTCAAAGCCCTATATAGTATAGAAGTTCAGTTTTAAAAAATAAAGAATGGAAGTCTAAAAATTGAGCAAATTAATTCCCCCCCCCCCCTTTTTTTTTCTTTAACAGCCCATAGTGCTGCATGTTGTTTTACAACAGTGATATTATGGATGATAGAAGGGTGAATTTGTAATATTTTATATGACTGTATGAAAACCATTTTTAAAATGGTCTGGGGAGAAAGTGAATTTCTTCTTGTCAATCTTCATCACTAACGCATAGGAGCCGTTGACATCTTTAAAGTCAATATTATCAATTGTCTTTAAGAAGAATTGTTCACTGGTCAGACACTAACTTCTGTCATCTTCATTCTCGAAAATAATTTCATTGTCATTTCTATAATACACATTGTGATGTTTCCTGAGCGTTGCCATAACACCAAAAAAAATTGATAAGAAAGTTTTTCTTTAAATTAGAAGCAGTAGGTGGCTGTGCCATTGTGTTTAAGAAAGTACTTTTGTATTTTGAAAAGCTAATCTCTCTCTCTCTCATGTAAACTTGACAGATGCTTTGGGATGCTACTAAGCCCTGGACGAAATGTGAAGAACAGTGACATGCATTTACTAGACATGGTAACACTTAGCTCTAATAACCTGTTTAATAAGGTAGAGGTGATTTTAAAAAAGCAAACAAAACCCAACAAAACAAAACTCTCATCTGTTTGGTTTTGTTTGTTGTTTCTTAAATCCTGGGGTTTGTATCTTGAAACTGGGCTTGTGTCATGGTGGTTTAAGCCCAACTGGCAACTGGCACCCCCACAGCCACTCACTCACTCCCCTTCTCTTCCTTCCTCCCTCCGCTCCCGGAGGAATGGGGAGGAGAATCGGAGGAATGTAACTCCCACGGGTTGAGATAACAGCTCTCCAGTAACTAAGGTATAATACAAACCACTACTGCTACCAATAATAATGATAAGAGGAATAACAAGGGGAGAGGACACAACCGCTTACCACCCACCGACCGATACCCAGCCCGACCCGAGCAGCGATCTGGGCCTTCCCGGGTAACTCTCCCCAGTTTATATACTGGGCATGACGTGCTGTGGTATGGAATACCCCTTTGGGCAGTTTGGGTCAGGTGTCCTGTCTCTGCTTCCTCCTGGCTTCCCCTCCTCTCTGGCAGAGAAAGTCCTTGGTCGGAGTAAAGATTACTTAGCAACAACTTAAAACATTGATGTTATCAGCATTGTTCCCAGACTGAAAGTCAAAAACACAGCACTGCACCAGCTACTAAGAAGGAGAAAAAATGACTGCTATAGCTGAACCCAGGACAGCTTGTTACATACAGTGGACAAAACATTTCAGTTAATGTCCAAACCTGTGGCATCTGTTTTTTGTTCAGTTGGTGAAGCACTGATTAGGTCAGTTGGCAGGTGGTTGTTAAAAATAACTAAGCTTTCTGTACTGTGTGAAGCATGTTGCCTAAAAATTTAGAGCAAATGATTATTCTTTTTTTTTTTTTTTTTTTTTTTTTTTTTTAAATATGTGAGCACCGGGGAAGTGGTCTTACTTTTCCAGGACACTGGAAACTTTGCCTTTATTTCCTTCATTTAAATTTAAATTCTTGTTTGGAGTTTGAAGTATTTGCTTATCTGTTATAGTCTTCATTTCTAATGAATTGCTTCTAAGAGAACTACAAAATAATACTATGCTTTCTGTGATAATATCAGTTTACTTCCATGTTCTTGATAAGAATACAGCCATTTTCAAGTCAAGAAGTGCATGAGACAACCAGTCAGGGATTTTACAGCTGCACAGTAGTATCAGTTTTTCCTAGTCCATTTCTTTACTCATGTGGATAATTCTAGCTGTCAGTATTTAGTTCTCTTGTCAAACTCTTATTTGTCTGTTTGTGTCTACCTCTATTTGCTGTCATTAGTTCCAATTTTCCATTTTTATTACTTGATTAGAAATTTAATATAGTGAGTATAAAGCATGATGAATTGGCCTCTATAACACTTTTTTACTGTATGGACTGTGTATTTGAATTCCTGTCTTTACTGCATCTACAATTTTATCTATGTTTATATTTCAAGCACATTTAACCACTGGATGTAATGGCTTATTAGTTCACTTCTTGGTTACAGCATATACATATAAATTCATGGTTTCCTTTAATCCCCTTTTCTCCCTATGTAAATCTTGAGAACTTAGTCACTCTTGGTGCTCTGTCACAAATTAGATTGTAGAGTAGGAATGTCAGCCTCCTTTCATCTATATAGAGGCTACTGTACAAGCCTGTTGGATCATTCAAAAACTTGATAAACTATCTTGTCTTCAGTTATGTAACGTTTCTCCTTCTAACATTTCTTCTTTCTCTTCCATTTCCCTGTAACCTTTCTCAATTGATTATTTCATGTTCTTTATTTTGCCTGTGTTCACTAGAGTGAACACAATCTTACTCTGAAGTTGCTAAAACTATTTTCCTTCCCATACTCAATCTCTTTGATCTGAAAACATGACTGTTAGTAGAATCCTGTATGTTTTT
>NW_009939674.1:0-17453 GCF_000696875.1 Nestor notabilis | reverse complement strand
GGAAAGAGTTCTGATGGGAAGGCTTACGTAATTACTGGAATGTGGAATCCTAATGCACCCATGTTTCTAGTGCTTAATGAGGAAACTCCTAAAGGTAATTTAGTCTTATTTGTAACTTTGTTTTTCCTGACATGGGTTTGGTGTATGTGTTTTCTCCTGGGAATAATGATGCATATATCGAGTACTTACACCACTGTGCTCCAGTGTTCTGTGTAAAATATTGAATATAGAACGTAAATAATTTTTCATAGAACTGCATATTGCTTATCTGGAGTTGTTAAATTAATGTTTGGGGCTTTTGTGCCTGTTCCTTGATTATCGGGACTTTTTGGTCCAAAGCATGCAGAAGTTGTTTTGTACCTTCTGTACTTAGCAGACCAGTATAAATGGTAGTCATTGCTATTCTCTTTCTTCTAGTTTTGAGGTGAGTTATTTGCAAATAGATTACATATTGTCTTTGTTTTAAAAAGTTACCAGGGTTCCGTGGCATACTGTTTAATGTATACTGTCATTCTCTGCAGCAGGCGTGTACAACTCAGATAAGTGGAATGGGTGCAATAGTAAAAATTACATAAAAAGTGTTTTCAGTTTGAACAACAGTTTACTTCTCTCATTCTTTTGAGAAATTTGAACTTTGACTAATTTTTCTGTATATGATTTATTTTTGTGTTCTAGATAAACGTGTATTCATGACTGTGGCAGTGGATATGGTTGTTACTGAAATAGTAGAGCCAGTTCGGTTTTTGCTGGAGACTGTTGTGCGTGTGTATCCTGCCAATGAACGTTTCTGGTACTTCAGCAGAAAAACCTTCACAGAAACTTTTTATATGAAGTTAAAACAGGTAATGCATGCTTGTGGGTTTGTTGTTGTTGGTTTTTTTGGGGTTTTTTTTGGGTTTTTTTTAAGAAAAGTTGGTGCTGGGAGCATTTTATTTGTCTGTCTGAATTTGGTTTTTACAGTGTGGCACCTGCACTTCAGTAGTTTTTTCTTTTAACTATTTATTTCTGAGGTGCTTAAATGCATAATGGTTAAGTACCATGTATAAATGTTCAATGCCTTTGTGTCATGGTTTAACCCCAGCTGGCAACTAGTCACCAGGCAGCTGCTCACTCACTCCCCACTGGTGGGATGGGAGAGAGAAGGGTAAATGTGAGAACCTGTGGGTTGAAGTAAAGACAATTTAATAAATAAGTGAAACAAAAGCAACACATGCAAGCAGAGCAGATCAAGGAATTCATTTACAGCTTCCCATCAGCAGGCACGTGTTCAGCCATCCCCAGGAGTGCAGGCCTACATCACATGTAAAGGTTACTTGGGAAGACAAATGCCATCACTCTAAAAGTGTTGTCCCGCCACCCCTTTCTTCTGTCACAGCTTCATATGCCGAGCATGACATCATATGGTCTGGGATATCCCTTTGGTCAGTGGGGGTCAGCTTTCCTGGCCGTGTCCTCTCCCAGCTTCTTGTGCACCCCCAGCCAGCTCGCTGGTAGGGTGGGGTGAGGTGGGAGGCAGAAAAAGCCTTGACCACATGTAAGGACTGGTGAGCTGTACTAAAACATCCCTGTGTTATCGATGCTGTTTCCAGCACAAATCCAAACATTGCCCCATAGTAGTTACTATGAAGAAAATGTATTAATTCTATCCCAGCTAAACCCAGCAGACTTTGTAAATTCAACCAAAATGAGTCATAAGTCATTGGCTTTGTGGGCTTAAACAATTTTCAACCTACCTCTTGAATTCTCCGTTATTTCATTCAATCTCACCTGTGTGCAGATATCTAAAGCAAGTCTATTTGACTGGTAAAATTGGGAAATGATTCTTTAATTGTTCACTGTAAAATCAGTTAATATCTAACAAAGGGAAATCCTGACTACTGAAGTCAAAATGTGAAGGTAAGTGGCTGTAAGAATATAATCCATTGAAGGCAAAGGAACCTAATGCAGAGGTTTAAAATTGTTAGACTATTACTATAATTTTTTTCAAACTACCTGAGAAAGTAGATTTCTCTGTGTTTTTAAAAGGAGAAGTTTGGAAGAAGATTATCTGGAAAAGGAAGTTCTGCAGCATGGAGAAGTTGCCAGGTTTTCACACTTGTTGCTGATGAGAGTATAAAATGAACTACATTCTTGTCCTTCATTGCCTCAGAGCTTTATGAAATGTGGGGCTAAAGGCATTACTGTTGCAATGATTTATTAAATTAGCATTGTTTGTGTGATTTCTTGCGTGTGATTGTAACCTTATGAAATACTCAAGTAGCAGGAAAGAAATAACCGTTTTTAGCAAACTGTTTTCTCTGAAGTATTTCAGTTTGTCAGTCCCTTGGAGTTTGGCTTTTAAGTCAAGTTGTACGAATGCTGCTGGATTCTGCGGGGTTGGGGGAGGAGGATGTGGGTAAGATGAAGCTTACTGCATAGTTGTGTATTCCCTTTGTTAGCTTTCCCAGTCCTGTGCTTGTGTGATTAACGTGCATTTATTTCTTCCTCAAGCACCGAGAGATGATATAGACATCTCATCTAGTAGTTTGTTGGATAGTTATCTGTTGAGTAGAAAGCTAAAGTTTCTTCCATTTTTGGCATTGGGTGAGGTACATAAAATATGTTTGTCTGCCGTTATCATTGTAGTATGATGTGCAACTGCATGCTCCTACAGTGCCTGTTGACCTGCTTTTACCAAAGACTTGTATTGTTGGTTCAAAAAGTGAACAGTAGAGTGTAACTGTACCATTTGCACTGGAATATAGTGGTCCATCATCTTTGACGAATGAAACCAAAGAGCACTGATTTAATTTTACTGAGTCTAATGTGACTATTTGAGTTGTCATCTTTGAATGGGGTAAAAAATAGATATGTTGATATTAGATGGTAAAAGTGCCACTGTTTAACGCTTTGAGTAAATAAATCTTATCCAATGCTGTTTCTGTATTTCTTCTAGAGATCCACACAGCAACTTAGAATTTAAGAAAATTTGAGAAAACGAACTGTTATATGAAAATGCTGAGAATATCTACATTTTGAATTTAAAGAAAATAGATTTGAAAACATCACATTCTCAGCTATTTGATACTTATGTGTAATCAGTTAAGCTTGCTTTTTAAATTACTTAAAACTGTACCATTTTGTAATTGGGTAATATGTCTGCTTTCTTTTATTCTTTCTCACCCCTTATAATGTGACAAACATACATGTGCCTCCCCTCCTTGAAGAAACACATGATTTTCTTCCTGCTGTAAAATTCTGAGGAGCTGTTCTGCAGATTTTTGGGAAAGGAATATTCTTAATATTTACAGTTTTTCAACAAGATTAGGTTCTGATTGCATGTTATGGGATCTCTCTGGTTGGCTTGCAGCAAGTCTTTAGTTACCTATTGTCAGTGGGGTAGTTTGTATTGCAATAGAATTTTCTGCTGATACGTCTGACAGACACTGTACCTCACTCTTACCGTTTAGAAAATAGCTTTGCAGATGGCATTGGGATCATTCACTTATGAACTTTTTGGGAAAGCAGTTGAGCATAAGTAGATTCTAGGGAATGGAACAGAATGTAACTAGGGGATGTAACAGTGGATTAATATCAAAAACCTCAGGTCCAAAGATAGATGGCTTCTCTGTCCAGGACAATGAAGCCTCTGGTGTATTTTCCTGGTAATGGAAAATCATGACAATAATGCTGTTGGTCATTGTGCAAATGTAGCGTGTTTGACTGTTGGTGATAAATTCATGTCCGCAGTCTGCCTAGTTCTGAGTGGTAGCATGCAGAGCCCTTGGCAGGAAACTTTAGACTTGGGCTGTCTCAGCAAGGTGCCCATTCCGGTAAGGAAGCATCCATTAATGTTGTTCCAAAAGAGAGCAAGCAATGAAATGATATTTCCTGCAAGGGGTAAATCAGACTGGTCTGTACTGGCAGAGGAAAATCAGAACTTCTCTGAGGAAGGATTCAGATAGATTTAATAGTCTGAACCGGGATTGGAGAAGTGAAGTCAGATATGAGCAATGACATAAATGCAGGATGCTGTCTGATTTAGGATTGTTGTATCGATCTTGCTGTGTTACTCGTGCACATTTTCATCATTAGAACATGATCCTTGTAGAGGTGGATTCCTGTAGACAGCAAATTTGTGCTTCTATTAAAAAAAAAAAAAAACTCAACCAAATTATTTTCATTCATAGATACAGGTTTTGCAGTTAACCAGAACATATGCAAGGAGCTGAAGACTTGTGATTCTTATAACATACAACAAAATCCATAGTACCTCATGCGTTACTTCCTCAAAAACAAAAGCTATAGGTACTGATGGTTAATAATATTAATGACATCAATACTTCGTTGAACCAAGTACTTTGTACTTACTTGATAATGGGGTTGTGTGAGAATAAAATAGGGATAGTGGCTCTGATATCATCCTGCTAAATGTCACAAAATGCAGGGTATTTCTGCCTGCACCCTGAAGTTCATTAAGCTCACTTCATGAGACGTTCAGTCAGCACAACTGGCTGATAGTTGGAGCCATCGCTTCCATGAAGTATCAGCTTTAAAGGAAGCAGATCTGAATGATTGCTCTAAAATACAGTAGTAAAGTCTTCTCAGTATTAAGTCATTTGTATTATGTAGTCTAAGCAGTCCCCATGTAAGATACTCATCTGTGTAATTTCACCAGCTGGTTGAAATTGCATTTGCTGGTTAGCAGTTCATGTGTATCTCCAGCAAAGGTGTCATGGAGCCTTCTAACTTTATAATAATTTTGTTTGTGTTTGTTTGTTTGTTTTCCCCAAAACATTTGAGTATTCTGTTACTGAAATGTTCTTTTTCTTTTTCATGGTTAATTGATGTTTTTAATACCTTCAAAAAATTCTTTTAACTGATTAGGCAAGATGCACAAAACCGAAATAGCACAACATTTTTGGGCTGATTCATTTAATATAATCATTAGTTTGCAGTTTTATACAATTCTCTACAAATATGTTTATCACTGTATGTCAATGAATAATAATAGTGTTCAGAACTGTAACTCAAAGGAGAAACTAATACTCCTTTTATTTTAAAATTGCAGCCTTGTATCCAGTGCTTAAAGTATAGGCAACTAACTTTTTTTCATGTGAAAGTCCATTGAACATGAAAGACTTAGGCTAAACTCTGAACTTTTCGACCCTGAAATAAAAAGAAAACAAACAAGTTCACCCTGCCCCACAACCTTCGAGGTAGTTTTACATTAAAGTACTGTGCTCGAATTTCCAAGTTAAATGAACTGTTAGATTGACAAATATTCAGGATTTGTACATAAGTGCACACACAGGCACATACATGCACATACATACAAGAAAGAAATAAAATATTATAGCTAGGTACAGCCAATACATTTCTCCATTGAAAGGAGTAGTACACTACAAGGGGCTTTTGACCATTCAGTGCTTTCAAAAGCATGAGATTTTGTTTCTTCTTTAGTCATGTTTTTACATATTAAAACCTCTTGCCATTGTTTCCCCCACACCTTTCCTGCCCCAGACATTTGATTCCTGTTTCTGTCATGTCAGTTACTCCAATATTTTTCTTGTTTGTGCTCTCCTCTTTTGCTGCAGTTTCTCTTTGACCTCATCTCATTATAGCTATTTAAATTGGAAAGCTTCTTTTATCACCATTCTGAACAATACTTAAAGTGGCTGTTAAGAGGCAGCAGTTTTATTTATATTTTCTACCTGTAAAACTTAGAGAAACAGAGCTGTCAATTACTGTTAGTCTACAGGTGCTATTGCAGAGGAATCTGAGGGACTCTTGCCCAAACAGTTGTTTAAGCCTTGGTAGATTTCTTTGTATGTGTTTGGGTCTGGTTTTGGCATGCTATTAGAACTGTATTTATCAACAATGGGGATCTAATACCTACATGTATTTTATTTTAGTCTGAAGGAAAAAGCCATACAAATGCTGGGGATGCAATTTATGAAGTTGTCAGTCTACAAAGAGAATCTGCAAGAGAGGAAGAATTGGTCAGCCCAGCAAGTGGAGGAGGGCCTGTATCATCCCAGGAGGATGAGGTAGAAGAAGGTAAGGATAAAAGATCACTTGTGCTTATTAGAAATACAGCTGCTTTGGACAAAAAGATCACACCTAACTTTCTGTTAGCAGTGGTTCTTCAGTAAAGGCATTTTTACAAACCAATTTGGAGTTCTTCACATTTACCAATTTGGAGTCCTTCCAGTAGCAGCAGCAGGCAATGCATGTCCATTTTAATGTGTGCTTCCATATGGGTTACTGATGCACTTGTGCTCTGGTAACAAGATAGAAAACCTTTTCTAGAGGCTTTTTTTTCTGATTGGAAGCCTTGAAAGTGCTGCTAAAGGACAGCATTGAAATGGGCTTTGAAACGGCAGGCTTTAAGGGTGTTTTTGCAAGGAAAAAAAAAATTCTCAGACTCGTATGGGGAATTTCCCCACCCCCAAACTGTCTGCTTAGCATGTGATTTGTTTTACCTCATTTATAATTAGGTCTTATCAGAGTATCTCCTGGTTCAGTTGGGCATTACATTGGGGATTGCTGCTGTTCATGGACCCAGCATATTAGTTCTTTCTGAAGCTAATAGTATCTCAGTGTCTTCCCCACTGGTGTTCTGTTGTTTGTTGTTTTTGTTTTTGTTTTTGTTTTTTTTTTTTGGGGGGGGGGGGGGGTGGGGATGTGGGGTTGTGTTAGTTGGTTTTTTGGTGGTGGTAGTTTTTGTTTGCTTGACTTTTGTTTTTCTGAAGGCCCTTGGCCTACTGTCATCTTTTTGTACTCTGAAGGTTAGCCTGTAGCATTCAGAATTCAGAGTAAACTTTCTGTGTGCCATTTTTGATCTGGGTATCTGACCAACCAGAACTTGTGATAGTTTTACAAAGTTATTCTTCAGATTTCTGGCACTGTTCTCTGAATACTATATAAAGGCTCACTTACAGAAGAAAAATTCCTTCTTGATTCTTACTTCTACATAAGTAGGTGGATATTAGTGTGTGCAACACAAATCAGAACCCTGTGATTAAAACAGTCAGGAGCAGGCAGGTATGATTATGTGGTTACTCTTTTCCACTTGCAAACAAAAAACCGGCTTATACCCAGGTGACACCAGGCTTGCAAAACCCACAGCCAGGTGCTCTCTGGTGAACTGAAAACCCTCTACTGATTCCTGGGAGGGAATGGGATGGGCATTGATTATTCCGTCCTTTGTATCAAGTACCACTTCTTAATAGTAAAATTACTATTTTCTCTAAGGGAGCTTTTAAATTTAATTGCTATTTGGGATTGCTTTACTGTTCATAGCAAGAATTATTTTAATTTGACCTTTGGGTCTTGTGGTTCAGTGTAGAGTAGTTTAACATCTGTGGGTGGTGTTCTCCTTGCTGGATGTTTGAGTTGTGTAGTCAGAATGTTTTCTGGAGCTTGTTTGGTAGGATAGGGTCCAAGTAATGACTTGACTATTTTTTTATATTGCTTCTTACTGGGAAGAGTAAAGCACTGTTCCAGAAGCTGATAAATGTAGCACAATTAATAATAATTTGGATATTGTCCTCTTGGTACTGTTATTTTGGCTTTACTTTATTATACAGGAAAAGTATTCCATTGGGGTATGAACCTAAGTTTAACTTTGGTTTAGCTTCCTGATGCTAGTTTGCATATTTTAAATGTAGATTACTTCCTAAGAGAAGACATTAAAAATATCATGATGTGACTCTGTTCTCATGGAAACTGCATTTAGAGTTATCTGCCTAGAAGTTATCTATCCTGGTGGATATACAGGTTAAATGAGTCATTTGCAGTTGTTCTAAATAAATCTCTTCATTCTTTTTCTTTCTTTTTCTTTTCAGGGTACTAATTATGATGATGGAAAAAAATCCCCTTGAGTTTACAATGTCTTGTCTTAGCCTTGGAAGAAGGCTTTTTGTTTTCTTTAATGTTAAGGATGGCTACCTGGCCATGTAGGGTTTTTTCCTGCTTGCAACCTGAGTAAGGCGGGTGTGCATTATAAGGACTTTACTATTTCATAGGCCAGACGCTGGTGTTCCCATTACAGATACTGAAGATTATTATCTGTTCTCTCTTATTTTTGTTATATCTTCATATATATCCTGCATGCCCACAGAATACTACCTAATTTACTTCAGAACACTATATATTGCAGTTTCATTTGTATAAGAATGCATGCTTCATCTGCACCTAGCCTGATTTCTGTGTACTCTTTGTGTGTGCATACACACAGCTCAGTGGGATGTCTTATGCCATGAGTATATGAATAAAGATGTTCGTAAGAAAGAAGGCATTTTTTCCAATATTCTTGTTTTTTGTTTTAATGAAGGGCCAAACATGATTCCTGCCCCCTGCAATAATGATTTAAAATAATTAGTATACTAGTTAGGTGTAGTTGCTTTCAAATGTGCAACTCTATATAAGAAATTGAGATATATTCCCTAAATAATATACTTAGCTTTTTAATAGTCTTTTCCCACTTTAGATTTATTTTTCATCTGAACAGCTATATAAAAAAATAAGACCTTTGCAAAGATTGTGCAGTTACGTAAAGTGAGGTTGACCTGAAAGATCTCTCCTTTTTTAAATTATTTATATTGTAATAGATATTTCTGGCAACCCAGTCATATAAGGTTCCTTGCTTTGGAGATAATAATTTTTAAAATACAGTTAATATTAATGATTTCTTGTCAAAACCTAGAATGTAAAATACGCTCCTTGATAAGAAGTTTTCTATTCCAGAATATAACTGTAAAATATTAAAATACATAATGAGGAAAATCTCTCACTTCCTGGAAAGGTTTCAGGTAAAGTGAGTTTAAGTATCAATTTTTATCAACAAGCAAAAAGGTCACTGTTAATATTTAATTTTGAGTAGAACCTTGTAACAAGGTGCAGAGCACAATTGGTTGAGCTAATCTTTCTTCTTTTTGCAGCATTAAGAGTAAGTGAGAACATGGAACAGAAGTGATGGTTGGTATACTGCATGAGTGAAAAAAGACAAAGCTGCACAAAGCATTTTTATTGTAGTGTCATTCTATGGCAGGATAAAGTGACCGGCTGCATGTGTGAGCCTGAGGATTGGAGAAATTTGATTTCCAGAGGCTTTTGCAAGGAGAATGCAGTCCTAGAAACAAGTAACAAAGGAGAAGGGGGAGAACAAGTTGTCTTCTTTTAGCAGCAGTGCTTGCTTAGACCATACGTGAAATGATGGCTTTCGTTTGGTGCTAATTTTTTAATACTTTTTTTTAATATAACATTTCAGGAGAATACTAAATAATGCCATTTGAGTTTCTTCTTGAATCAGAATAAAGTTAGAAGGTTAAGGATCACCGTAAGTGGGAGCAATTCTGTTTAAAAAGAGAAAGTAGTCTTAAAACTGATTGTAACTGAGTTGAAGATTTTTATTTTTATTTTTTCATGTGATCCTGAGTGTGTGGTTACTCACTCTTGTTCCAATCCATAAATTGCCTGCAGAGTAATCACAGGATGTTTAGCAGCCATTCTGAAACAGGTGATTCATGATAGGTAAAAGATAACATGCCTAGCAAGTCTCCAAAAAGAGTTTTCTGAGTGTGAGTTGCAGATTGCCTTTAGAACACTCTCAGATGACTTCCAGGAATGCAGAACTGTTTGTGTTTGCGTTTTTATTTACTGCAACAGTTGGTTTCATGATGATTTAGATACTACTTTTCCAACTGCTAGGAACTGAGCAGGGATGTAATTGACAGCATAGTGGATACTGATCCATAAACAGCGGTCTTAAATGACAAAGAATGCTGTTGAAATGTATTTGGTGTTTAATTATTGGCATTTAGTAAGAAGAAGTTAGGTTTAAGTATGAAGCTGTTAGGAGTAAGAGCAGGAAAAGAAAAGAAAAAACAATCTTAGGGTAAAACTATTTCTGTGTTCTCTCCAGCTGTCGTAACTCGTAGGAACAAAAAGAAAGGGATAAAATAGAAAAAAAATAGCGTAAGAGGTATGGAAATTCAGTGGGGAGATGGTGAAATTTGACAAGGAAGATAGTGATGAAAGGACCCTGAAAGCATCCAAAAAATCTGAGTGTACTGCACAGCACAAAAAATGGTGCATACAGTAGATAAGGAGTGAGCAATACTAAATGATCGAAGATGATCAGCCAGACTAAATCAGGATACTGTGTCAAATGTTGTGGGTGGGCAGAGGCTGTTTACAGGATTCAGAAAAGCAAAACAGTAAAGGAAGTGGTGATACAGGAGTCAACAGTGATATTGAGAATGTTTTGTGATAAAATAGGGGTTTACAATGAGGGATAATGTGAATAAATAAGGATGACTTAGTGAGAAGAATGACATTGGTAGTGTGGAAATAGTTAACTCTGCATTTTTATCTGAATTAAAAATAACTTGATGTAACTCATAGGAACTGTCTGTTACGTTAACCCTGTACAGAATAATGTTGGTGGGTCCTAACCATGATCAGATAAATCTGTATGGGAGTCTTTTTGCCATCTCCATTAAAAATGAACTAAAATGTTATAAATCTAAACTCATGAGGTCATTTGGCTAGTGGCTGTTTTCAGACAAGAACTGTTTGCTGCAGTTCCATAATTGCCAAGATGAGTTTTAAAATATAAGCACTTCTGAAGAATGCAAATCTGTAGCTTCCAAATGAAAAGAAAGTATTCCTGATGAGCCTGTTGTCATTTTATGGATTCTCGCACTGGATTATTTTCATGTCTTACAAGTTAACTTTTGTTACTAAAAATCATGGAATAAATGCACTCAGTTGACTTCTGCAGCTATTACTGTGCTGCCAGAAAGAATACGATCCCTTCCTCAGTATATAAAACCAAATATATTGAGTGCAGAAGACTTTTTTAATATGTGCAGAATGGTAGCAGTTGTTGATAGTTACAGTTGTATTTAAGTTTGGTCGTGCAAGTGTGGCCTTTCTGTTAAAAGGCAAGTGTTTGAAATGTTTGGAATTGGAAGCACTTCTGTGGGTTACGAAGTATTTAATGTAATTGCAGGGTTGTAAAAGAAATGGAAACTTGGAGAGTTTTAATTTTGCTTCTGTTCCAGTTTTATAGGGAAGGTCACCTGCTTGGGCCTCAGATTCTTTCCTGTCCTGTAACCCAGATTGCTGCTGGAGTTCATTAATAAGCTAGGTTTGCAGGCTAGCCCCTTGAAGAAATGTGACTTAGTCTGTGCTATTGTGTTCCCCTCTTCATCTCCAGTGTCCACAAGACACTCCTGCAGGGTGCGTCTGAGTAGAGATTATAGGTAGGGATTCTTTCTTTGATAAAATCTGTTGCTTACACTGACTTTGTGAAGTTCAAGGCAAAATATAATTCCATAATTGTGGCCTGGGGTTCATGAATATTCCATGGAAATCTGTTGACAGCTTTGGTTTATTCTTCCAGAATGACGGGAAAAATTACTTTCAAGTTAAGGGAGTTTTCAATTCCTTGGGTACATAGGTGAAATATGTTTCTTGGATTTCAGTCCTTTTTTTACAATTTACATAAAACCACTTCAGATTATGGTGCAAAATAGATACTTTTCAAAATACACACTTTTCAGTAATATATGAACATAAATTTGTGTTTGCATCTTATCTGCATGCAATTGCAGATTGTTTTGAATGTTTTGGGTTCTTTGAGTAGTGATTGTCTTTTACTTGTCGGCCTATAAACAGTGTGTTAGTTTGAAAGTAATTTGAAGAAGGATTTGCAATCCTGTTGGCTTATTAGGAATTAGAACTTGCTGTTGCTAGAGGATCTTTTCAGGTTTCAGTCATGAGCGCCATACTTTTTGTGACCTCAAGCAGTGTCTAATATGCTTACATAATTTCACATTTCATATAATTAAAAAAATAAATCTTACTTAACCACCTTTATGTAATTTATATAAAGCAGATTAAAAAGTTATTTCTTAACAAAGTGTTCCCCTCAACATTTTACTAATAATTATTAACCATAAAGTGAGATTCTTCTTTTTTGTTTTGGTCATTAGCTTTCTAGTATTTTGTTAATTCTAAGTATTTTATAATCAAAGTGCCTTGCATACTGCCTTGCTAAAATGCTAGGAAATACATAATTTTTATGTGTCTCTAATGTTGATTTTTTTTGTATTTGATTATATCGAATATGGCAGTAGATGCTAATCTACAAATTTGTAAATACAAATACTGAGTAAAGAATTCCATTGCCTTAGAATTATGACATCTCAAATTTGATTTTCTTGTGTGTTTTCAAAGATGTCAGTTTTCAGACAGCACAGTACATGTGGAAGATGTTTGTATTTATAAGAATACCTCCGCTGTGCAGCATTTAGTTGGCTTTGTCATCTGTGTGGGAGCAGAACTACTGAACTGAAGTGATAATTTTTCTCCACTCTTCTATTCAGCTTTAAGTATTTGTACATCACATTTAAATACGTCATGGTGGCTCACTTGTACATTCACTACACGAAGGTAGAACTCTTTGCTCATGTTTTTACACTCAGATTTGGATGCACAGTTAAAGTTTATTTTTGTGACTTTTTAAATGATTCCTGTTTAAGATGACAGTAATGCAGAGCCTGAGTAGAAACTATAGATAGAATTAAGATATGTTTTTGAATGTAGAATTTTTGTTGTATTAAAAAAAAGTCAATTTGGCTACCCATTTAACACAGCCAACAGGACTGTTTCAAAGTAGAAGAGTGGGTCCTGTGAGAAATTTTGCAGACTTCTTTATAAGATGTGTGAAAACTGTTGTATGCAGTGAGTGAAAGACAGACATCATCTAATCTAATCAATATGCTGTTCCACCCTCTTTCAGTGTTTGTCAAATGTAAGGTTTTTTTTGAGATCTAGATTTTCAATTATGTAGAGAGGTAATTAAGTTTGCAAACTGTTTGGAAGGTAATAAAATTTTTGAGATTTGTCAGCATTTAGGTTTTGCTTGAATGCTTGTAATTGAAAAACATGTATCTTAAAATTCATAAAAAAAGAACAAGATTACAATTTTTTGCTGTTACTGGTTTGCTTCTAGTGAAGAATTTGGGTATCTTTTTTGGTTTCACTCCCTTTATATGTACTTAAGTAGCTGCCAAATTATTTTTTTTCTTGGAGTTAATTATGTAACTTGCATATAAACAGAAGGTTCTTGTGAGCAGAGTTCACTGCAAGTTGTCTTTGTTCATATTCATCAATCCATGTTTTTCTGCTCCTGATTATTGCTCTTCCCTCTAAATTAGAAAATGTGCTGAGGATTGTAATTTCATAAATATATCATTTGGAAGGCATTTTGAAATCTTCTAGTGTTCATCAAATTATTTTGTAGTTCACTGAAAAGTTGGGCCTTTCTGAAAATCTACCTTATTTAATACTGGAATGAATTTCATGACTTAAACTTTGTTTCACTCTTATCTTTCCTGGCAAACCTATAGTTCATACTCTGTAATTTCCTCTTTTCTCACAATCCTCTTTTATCTAGCATGTATCGAATGATTCAATGTCAGTAATGTCTGTATCTTGTTGCCCTGATAATACGCTGCCAAGTTCTGCTCCCCCTTCATTTTTGTTCTTTTCCTACATAAAAATCAAACTTCTTATTTTTAAAGTATTCCCATTCTATTCCCACCTGTCTTCATGACCTAATTTCCTTCTCCTTCAGGCTGTTCCAACTATATTATTTTTCAGTTCTACCTACTCTTTATTTCATGTGTAACAACTTCTCAATTGAAACTCATTAAAAATCCTTTTCTTCACATTAGTGCTCAAATCTCACCTGTTCATTTTTTTCTGCCATATTCACACTTTCTACTCATTGTAGGTTGTACTTCACTTACTTTTGTGCTTGAACTGACTGAACTAATTATATGGTTTTCTGCATTATTTGCCTTTTAAGTTAGCTGACAAATGAGTTTAACTTCTGAGGAACTGTCATATTTTCGGTGATGTAGTAATCTAGTAGATCTCTTTAAGGAGAACTGAACCTATTGGAAAAGTGGCTGCATAGCTATATTTAATTGGTGTTAAATATGGATGAAGGGAGTATCGTTTAAAGGAAAAAAATGTAAAGCAAGATGCAGACAACAACAACAAAAAGGCCAATTCAAAAAACCCCACTCTCAAATATCAAACCCTTTCTTTCATTGTAAACCCAAGAAGATTAAAAACATTAGTTGATTACTTCTGTTTGAAAGAGTCTGTTAAGTTCTTCCTCTGAGAGAGGAGGATCTGTGCCATTTGACTTTTTTCTGAGTTGGTCTTTTGCAGTATTTTTTGTTACAGTCTTTGCACAACTTGTGCTGCTGTGAATACTGCTGTTCTCCTCTAAATGTGCTCCACATTCTGTATTTGATAGCCTTGTGCTGTAGAAATAAATGTGGGGGAAGATGAGGCCAAGATTTTATGTCTCTGTTACGTTTTTTCTGGTGTGTTTTGTTCACTGCCCCACCCCCTCAGTTTGTTTTTCTGTTGGTGGTGTTGGTTTTTTCCTCTTTGTTTTGTTTTTTGGTCGTGGTGTGGTTTTTTGGTTTGTTTGCTTTTGTGGTTTTTTGTTTTGTTTTGTTTTTTCCTACTGTGGGGTATTTGCTTATAATTCAGAGTTACTGTGTGCATAATTTTTTTGTTTTAAACACTTGATGCCTCCATAGTTTGTTTCAACACCTCTTATCCAAATTGGAGGAGAAGTCACAAATGGTGGAAGTCTGGAGAATATGTTGTTTGAGGATAGAAGCAGAGTTTTTTTAGAGAAGAAAGAGAAAGCTTTGGGTGTTGGGTTTTTTGATTTGTTTTTGTTTGGGTTTTTCTTGGTATGGGTTTTTATTTACTTATTTTTTTAAAGGGAGATGTGCTAAAATTGCTCTGGAGAAGAAAAGTAAATTGCAGGTAGGAAGAATTAGGTTCTAACTAAGAGGTATAGTCCATGGAGTAACAGTAATGAAGTCCTTGGAATGAACTGCTCAAGGGAAGTAACTGGAGGCTTGTAGCGTTAGGCTAGACAAATATCTGCAAGGGACTATATGATCAAGACCTGTGTTCTCTTCAGTCAAATTAAAAAGTAAGACTATTTGAATAAGTAAGAATTCAGTAACTAGTGGAGCTGTCTCATAAGGCTCTTCTTAATCACTCTGTTGCTATCTGGGGAGATAGAACCTCTCGTGGTATTGCAGTGCTTCAAATATGTACAGCCATTTTACTGCATAGGGTGGTGTTCAGCAACACTTCATCAGTTACAAGTACTTTATTGTAAAAAAAACCCCAAACCGCCAATCAACCAACCAGAAAACCCAAACATATGTCCACTGGCCCAAAATACCCTTATTGCCATTTCATATCAAAGGTAATTGTTATATTTCTGAAAGTTTTGCTTTCCACTCAGAACAGCCTTTCAGGCTGTTTTGGATCAGACTAAATCCAAAGATATGCCTCTGCTACATGGAAGATGGGCCACTTTGGGAAGCATTTTCCACATATTGGTTACCAAGAATAATGAGCCATAGCTGATTTTGCTAAAGGTGCTGCTAAAGTGCTAAGAGCTTTTTCATACCAGCAGACATACTTCTTTGAATTGGAGTCTATTTTCTATAGAAGGGGGGGGAAATTATACTTGAGGCTAGTCAATAGAATATTGCTACATAATAAATGTTAGCGCTGGGCCACTTAAAATACCACTCTTTTGTGTGCTATTCTGAATAGTCTGCTCATATACTGAATAATTTATGTAATGAGTGTTTCTAAATGGAGTAGGCACAAAATTAAGTACATCCAATAGTCTCGTCGAGCTTTTTTTCAGTTAGTTTCATTCTTTTTTAGTTTCTTCTTGAATGTCTGTACAGATTTTTGAGAGACCACTTTTTACATGTTTGTTTGGCTATAGGTAGACTAACAAAACAGACTATATACAAAATCTGTCATCCAGAGATCCTCCCTCAACCCAAGTCATATCTGTACAGGCTTCAGTATTTACCTTGTGTAAATGGCAACTGTACAAAAGAAAAAAGCAAATGTCATTGGGTCAGAAGGAGGTTCCACATCAGCCTAACCTCAGTCCATGGGGCTGGTTATGGAGCATATACTCAAAAAGTAGTTTTCTAAACATGTGAAGGACAAACAAGATCATTTGGAGCAGCCAGCATAGATTTATGAAAGGCAAGTCATTGTGACCAACCTCACTACTTTCTGTGACAAGGTGACCAGTGCTGTGGACAAGAGATGGGTGGTGGATGCTGTATATCTTGAGTGGGGACTCCCAATACCATGTCACATAGAGTCCTTATCATTGAATCAATGACATAGGGACTGGCTAAGTGAAAAATAATGTGGTTGGAAGCTTGGCTGTATTGCTGGGATGAAACAATCAAACTGGTGCATAGTCCAGATGGCAGCCAGCAAGTAGTGGGATCTTTCAGGAATCAGTATTAGGATCAGTGCTATTAAATGTCTTTATTAATAACCTGTGTGATGGGACCAAGTGCACCTTTAGCGGGTTTGTGGACAACAGCAAACTGGGGGGAGTAGTTGATAATGCTGAGGAGCTGGCCTCCTACTCAGAGGGACCTGGGTACCTTTCTTGAACATGTTGAAGAGTACCCTCCCATTGTGGTTTAATCCCAGCTAGCAATAAAGCACCAGGTAGACGCTCACTCACTCCTCCCTCATGTGCAACCCCAGCCTACTCACTGGTGTAGTGGTGTAAGAAGCAGAAAAGGCTTTGACTCTCTAAACACTCCTCAGCAGTAACTTAAACATCCCTGTGTTATCAGTACTGTTTCCAGCACAAATCCAGAAGATAACCCCAACCTATCTGCTGTAAAGAAAATTAACTCTATCCCAGCCACCACTATCTGGGATTGAATTACCCACACTGGTGCCTGAGACCTGATGTAACTAGAGCCGCTTGGAGTAGGAGATTGGACTAGATGATCTCCAGACGTGTCTTCCAGCCCGGGGTATTATGTGATTTTGTGCTGATGCCATGTGGAGTGATGCTTGCTCTTTAGATGCTGGCTGTGTGTGATCCTTCAGGCTTGCTTTAAACAGAGACTCTGAATTCAGGGATTTGATTTGCGAGGCATCCACAAAGCTTTTTTTGTGAGCTTTTTGTGAATTTTGTTAATCACATTGCAATTCCAAGCAAACAAATAACCCAAGTGGTGTACTGTTATCTGTAAGTATTCTTAAAGGCTATTCATGTGTACACACATTTACAACCCAGCATCTTCAGGTTTGCTTCCTTGAGATGTCTCCCATCCTCCTCTCATTCTGATGAGGCATAAATTTTGTTGTCCAGTTATTAGGTTCTGATAGGTCAGGGCAAGTAAAGGAGGAAGGGAGAAGTACACAATACATTCAGAGGAAGGGATCTGTGACATTCCCAGCAGAATAAGTATGGATAAATGCTGCTGGCTAATGCTGCTGGCTTATAAATGCTATAAAATGTGGAGGGTAAAAAAAAAAGAAGTATGTAAGTGCACCTCAGAAGAGTATCT
>NW_009939673.1:50367-106266 GCF_000696875.1 Nestor notabilis | reverse complement strand
CACTTCCTTTTAGTTGGGAAGCAACGCTTCTGAGCCTGCAGCAGGTGATCCTTGAATTTGAGCCAGCAGTCTTGGGCCCCCCTGCCCTCTAGGACTATATCCCATGGAACCTTACTAAGCAGGTTCCTGAAGAGGCCAAAGTCTGCTCTCTTGAAGTCCAGGGCAGTGAGCTTGCTGCACGCCCTTCTCACTGTCCTGAGGATCTCAAACTTGACCATCTCATGGTCGCTCCAGCCAAGGTTGCCCTGGAGCGTCACATTCCCCACCAGCCCCTCCCTGTTGGTGAGCACGAGGTCAAGCATGGCACCTCTCCTTGTTGGTTCCTCTATTACTTGCAAGAGGAAGTTGTCTTCCACACAATCAAGGAACTTCCTGGATTGCTTGTGCCGGGCTGTCCCATCCCTCCAACAGATATCAGGATGGTAAATATAGGGAAATATACATGAGGGAGAAATCTGTATTTATTAAGAGATATTATGGCAGTGCAACAAGTGATCTAACTGGTTTCTTTTTTCTGTAGTTTTTAGGATTGGCTGATTTCTCTAGACATGGTTAGCTTCTGATTTTTAAAATTCTATCAGCACATTTGTTAATTACCATACACCACCAAATCAGTGCATACAGAAGGCAAGGAAAAAAAGAAGAATTAGAATAGCTGAGAAAACTTAAAAGCACTGAATAAATTCTGAAGTTTTTAATTTTCTACTACTACATGTAAACATCTTTACTTTCATAAATCACAATTGGGGACTATTTTAACAGCAAAAACCTGTTGTGACTGACCGTAAGTGTGCTGGTAAGAACAAAACATGAATATACAGAAAGTAAATATGTATCAGATATCTCTCTTTAGCAGCTAGTAATTTCAAGTGGCATGAAAATAATTGTAGAACACTGAATCACATTCTTTTTATGCCCTCCTGATGTAAATCTCAAATACTTTCATGCAATTCACTGTGAAACCTCTGTATTTAGTGTGGTGCAAGTGCTGAATTTGTAAAACTGTGCTGTAAATGGCTGAAGTTTTCCAGTTTCTCAGTTGAGGAAAGGAAACACCTGTATTCATTTAAATGCAAGTCATGATAGATTTATAGCTGGAGGAAATAAGAATTAGCTTTGAGAGTTATGCAAAACAGAAAAAAAATTCAAAGGTAAATCTAAAACAAGAGTACAGCCTTGTGTTTTACAGTCCTTGTGAGGAAATAATGACTTGCGTGAGATCCTGGGATTGATAAAGTGTTCTTATGTTGGTTTGATGCTTCTCCCCTGAGAAAAAAAAATTAAAAGTAATATAACACTAGCAGTGGGTGCAAAGCAAAGGATGTCACTGGCAGCATTTTGCAGAGGTCTATTCCATTAAACACATCCATCAATGATTTGGGAAAGAGAGGGATACATGAGGTGATATAAGTTTGCTGATTATCAGAAAATTTCAGATTAGGAAAGATGAGGGCTCATTGTGAAAAATGGAGAAGGACCTAACGAGACTGGATGATTAAATGATAGTTCGGTGTAGATAAATGTGCAGTGACACACTTAGGGGCATAAATCTTGCCTTTATATGTAAAAAGATATCTGTGAGATGACCATTACTTGAGATCTTGGTATTGTAACAGATAATGATGAAAATATTTCCTCAGTGCTCAGTAATGATCAAAAAGCAAATATCGGCAAAAGGGTAAAGAACAGAACATACATCGCATCATGATGACATTTTAAAACTCTCAGTTGCAACAGGAAGGTTTGGTCTGCCATTTCTGAAAGAATATAGCAGCAGTATGAAGACAGAACGATCATGCAAGAATGTTCAAAACTGTGGAACAGCCATCACATAAGGAACAACTACATCCACTTGTCAGACAATACAAAGATCATTAAGGAGAGAAGTGATAGAGGACCACACAAGTAGGAATACATGTTCACTGTTTCTATCAGTAAAGGACTAAAAGATGTCAAATGAAGCCAGGGTAGTGAGTTTGAAACAAACAAAATCCAGGTGCTTTTTTTTTTGAGTGCGTAGGTAAGTGGTGATATTCCTTATACAGAATATTTTAGATCCTAAACATTTTCACAGCAGGTAAAAATCTAAAAGGTGATTGAACACCTTCATGGATCTGAAATCTATTGAGTATCAAACACTGTTAAGCTGAACATTCTTGAGGAGCAAGAGAATATTCTGATAAATCTTTGCCCTAGTATTTTATGTCTTCATAGGTTTCACTTTCACCAGTCACAGATGGATCTTTTGTTCTTGTGTTCTAAGGTCATATAAAAATGGTTTTAACTGTAGAGAAAAGATGAATGGTAGGAAATACTGGGTTTTTTTATTCTAATGTTGTGGCATGTGGTAATTTTACGTATTTAATGTCTTACAGAGCATCCCATATCATTGCCCAGCAAAGCATTTAAGTACACACTAATTTAAGCCACAGAAACAGGATCCTCTGAGTTTTTATTTAGAAAAATATGGTTGTAATAGATACCTCATACAGATTAAAAGATTTGGACAAGATTGCTAGAAGAACATCTTTTTATGGGGTAGTTCAACTACAGGTCTCTCAGAAAAAAAGGGAATTCATGATGGCATAGGTTCATTTTCATAGGTGAAGGCAACCAAAACCTGTAATCACTTGATCACACACACACTCCACCACCACACCCACTCTCTCCCCTCCACCTCCAATATTAGAAAGCACCTTCATTATCTTTAACAGCCATGGGATCAGATAGATTTGGGTAATACATTTGTTGATGACTTTTGCTCTGAATAATACCATGTTAAAGGTCTCCCAGTAGCTCAAGTAGATGCAAGCTGATTTCTTTTGTGGGTTGACCCTATGCATGAAGTCATCAGATCACCCCATTATACTCAGTATTAACCACTTCCCTGAGACAGGGGGTCAGATTCTCATTTAAAACATTGCCGGCTGGAGAAAGCTCTTCATATGGGTTCAAGTGGGCTGAAAGTCAAATCTCTAGGTTTGTGATAGGATATTTCAACCATTTTGTTACCAACTTTTTGACTGCCTGGGGCTTTACAAGAAAAGAATAAATATAACATTTAAAGGACATCATAAAATGCACCAAGGTGTGTAGCTGTTACAAGATAATTACATACTCTGGGGGTATAATGAGGGCCACATACCTTGAAGGTATAAGAAATGTGGGTACTTCAGCTGAGTACATTCCCAGGAGTATATAATTCTATGCTGAATATGGTATAATGGACTCTTAAGTGGACAAAACCAGAAAGGCTAAGTGGTTCTGAGCTAAATATTGTTTCATCATCACACAGATTGGGCTCTTAATTAGTCAGTTAAATTAGTTTCTCTCTCCTTTTCATTGGCTTCTGTTAGATGTTGTTTTGTCTGCAAGCACAATTTTCATTTTGCTAAGGTTGATCATAACCACAGAAAACTACAAGAACTCACAGTAGTCTAATGTACCCCCCTATTTACCTGGCCATATTAAGAAAATGACTAAAATGTTACTTTGCAGTAACCTTACTAAAGTAATAAAAGCAACATACCACCAAAAAAAAAAAAAAAAAAAAAAAAGAGAAAGCAAAGATGAAACAGACATTATGTGTAATGTCAGTCATATATCCAAGGTAATAAACAACAAGCATCTAAAATTATCTCAGATATCAGATACCATAACATTTCTCTCTAGATTTGACAATTTGACAGTTCTTTTAATCCTCTTCATGATTCTATAACAGTCAAATTCTAATCTCACTTGTGCCAGTACAATACAGAATATGGCACCAATAGTCTTACAACAGCAGAAAGCAGAAGTAAAACAAAGAATACCATTCCCATTGTTTCTCCTGCCACCAGCTGTATCATCCATTCATCATTCTGTAGAGGACTTTGAAAAAAGCTTCTGAGATCTTCATAGTAGTCTGGGGATTAAGATATTAAATTTGCATGGATAGTCTATTCATCCCTTCAAGCACTCTGGCATCTTGTTTTTTAGTTTCATATTGTTCCTACAGTTTGGTTAACTGACCAAATATTTGATAAAAAGAACACTATTGATGAGGGCATATGCTTTTTATTCTACATTTTACTAACACAAATATATGTACAACCCAAATTTACTGTGCTGCACCAGAGTTCCAAGATTCAGAGCAATGTATCATACAAACTCATTTGAAAAACTCTTTGTAAATACTGTTACCACAGTTAGTTACTGCTAACATTTATGACAGTGTAAATGACATGCCCAGGTCAACCCCCAAAACTTTGCAATATCAGATCTTGCCCTCTGCTCTTGGGAGTTAGCAATATATAGAGACATCTTTCTGGAGCCTTTTTGGGCACTTGTCTCACCTACTTTCACATTCCCTCTAGACATTAATAACATTTGATGTGCTCAGCCAATGCAGACAACACATCTAACACACATCTGCTTTGGAAATATATGTCCGGTTTCTGTCTCTCTATTGACCTATTGAGGAAGCATCCTAGACAACCAGCACAAATTCAGTGTCTAGTTGGTCTGTAACTAGCAGTTAGTGACTTCTCTTGTGATCAAATCCATATGTTATTATTTGACAAACACAATGAACTCATTGAGTCTTTCAAACCACTATGCTTGAATGAAAACACTCAGCAGTGCAAATTCATGCATTCTTGCATACTTAGAGACCAAACTGAGCTCACAGTGCCAGTGTGCACTGCAAACTGAAAGGACAGAGAAAGCAATATTCTCAAATTGTTGTAACAAATGTTACTAGGTCGTAACTTTTTTTAATAATTAGACACAAGTCAGTATATTTTCCAACAGGACTCCTGGAACAGTCTTCTAAGTTTAGCCATGTCAATAACATGACCTGAGGTGGATGAAGTGCTTAAGTGTAACAGCATAAAGAAACCCTTATTATTTGTTCAAAGATGTAAACAGATCTGCTTTTGTGGTTTTGTATCTAATTCTATGTTTATTTCTGTACCACATTACATATAAGATACACTTTATCAGGAGGGAAAATAAGACCCTTTGATATCTAAATATGATTTCCTATCAATCTGAAGAAACAAAGGATAATATTAATTTGACTCAAGGAAGTCATAATATATACTATAAATATTTTATGCATAACTGGTACATTTGGACGTATGAAATGGTGAAATCATGATCCTGTTCCTACTGGAACTATCTATTAAGGAGCACATCTGCATCTGCATATCCAAAGGGGTTTCCTTAGATCTCAGATTTTAATTTTGCCTCTCTCTTTTCCAGGAATTCTTCCCAGCCCACTGAGGCATCAGTAAGTATTCTTGAAGTATAGATCTGAAACATTCAGTGAACGCTCAAAAGCTTGTCTTGGCTCTCTTTTCACCTGTACCAGTTATTTTTCTGAAAAAGGAGGATTTGTTCCATTCTCAACAGAATAAATTCTTAAATAACAGTGAATCACATTGTTTTATTAAATAGGTGTAGAAAAATCCCTCATAAACATTCAATTATTTTCCTTTTCTCAGAAGAAAATGTTCATACAATTCTCACAATATAGGAACAGATGTTGCGGTAGCTCCAGTGAAGCTGCTCTGATACCTGCTTGGAAAGTGGACTCCAACCAATTTGTGATTGCTGTTAAGAAAAAAACAATTTGCATTTCAGGAAAAAAATACTGTATTTCTATCCAGGATGATTACAAGTTGGGAGATTTCCTATCTAGTGAATGAATAAATAGAACATATTTATACAGTAATAAATTTAATTGTGCATCTTTCTTTCCTCCTGATCCAAGGAAGTAGAAATTGTAATATAATATGATTAATATTGTTCTTACTGTTCTAATCACAGAAGGCTCATCTACTACAATATTGCATTTGTGTCTACAGATAATTATTGCCTTCCTTCAGAGAGTGGTCTGAATAATAAGCTGCAGTAATTAAAATAAACTGGCATAATTTCAGCGTATATTGCTACTGTACAAAACTAACCAGCAGGCACATTTTTGAGAAGTAAACTTCAGTATGACTTATTCACTCACAGATGGCAAAGGCATTTTGTGGCATCACAGTTTAATTCCTGGTAGTTCAGAATTCTGCAAAAATTTGCCTGGATGTGTAGAGTTTGAAGAATGCAAACAAAGAATGCAAGTTGTTAAGTACATGGCTGCATGGATACATACAGGAAGTTCCCTCCTCGCTAACACAGAATCATCTGGACATTAACCTGTCAAAAAGCTATGCAGTCATGTGAAAGACATCTTTACTTCAGCCAACTGCCTGTAGAGCTAATGCACACCCATGATTCCTCAACCGGTTTTGGCATAAATCCAGCAGAAATGATAGGCTTTAAGCTTATGCTTTCTCATACTTAAGAGAACTACAGGTGAAATCCTTTCCATTTTATTTTAGTCTTCTAAAACTCAAGAATCTAGTTACCCAGGCTTTCTGTGAGTATAAAAAGAGCAGGAGGCAAGGCTAACGTAAAACATTGCATCAGACAGATGGATGAGTCATCTTCAAAAGGTGCCAATATCTTCCCATTGTCTATGGGGAAGAACCTAGAGAAACAGCATAAGTGACTTCAGATTTTTACATGGTTAATGCTAAGAAAAGCAAGTTTCTGCATCAAGTTGTGATATCCAAGGTACATTTTTCTTTACCACTTCCAGTTAGCATCCTGTTTCTCTATATACTCATTCCCATAGATGCTGGGCATCCTTTGTAGAAAGGCTATACTCTGAACCAGACGCTAACTCAAGGTCCACAAAGCTTTTTCGTGGTAAGACATTTTCTCTCTTCTCTATAAAATTTTATTATTTCCTGCATCTGCTCCAGTCTTGCCACAACCTACTAAAAATACAAGTAGAAGTAGACAGTTTTAATTTATCAGTCTTTTGGTACGATATATAAACTTTAAAATCACCTTATAGACACTGCTTCCCAGTTTATAAATCCAAAGATCTTATTGTACTTTTATTTTTGGCTCAGCATCATCTCAGAAAAGGAAGGAGAGCTTCTTGCTTACAGATATTTTTTTCTACATATCTTTCCACAATATTGATTGTCTTCGACTTACAGCAACAAGGTGTGAAACTCTGCATTTCTTTTTATTAAAATGTATTTTATCTACTCCAACTTTACCATCACCTGTAATTCAACCACCCTTCATCTCAGGTCGTAGTTTTAGTAGCAGTAATATTACGTGCAACTTACTGACAAAATTACTGAATAACATTGGGCCTACTACTACTTCCAGCAGTGAGAAAATTCAGTTAGCCAATTCTTAATCAATCCCACATGTGTCTTTTTAACATTATATAGTGCTATTTTATTTTTGTTAAGATATTTTGCAGTACTTAATCAAGTGTCTCAGAAAAGTTGAAGAGTAGTTCATCTTTTCTATTATTCCTCAAACTTCTAAAGTCATCGGAGAAAAGAAATGGTTTGAGATTGTTTGTTTTCCATAAAATAACTTTAGTATTCCTAGACTTTAGTTGATTTTTTAATTGAATACATTATTTTACACAGTACTGCTGGTAGACTAACAGTCCACAGTTACTCACATCGCTTACATTCCCTTTCAGGCTTTTGGCTTTTCTCCAGGGATCAAAGTTAATGGCTAGCCAAAGGTCTTCTCAGCAAAACTTCCTGGGATTCTAGCATGCATTCATCTGAGCTTGGTTTTTTAAAACATATTTTCTTTGTAGAGAAATTTGTTTTATTTTAAAGTTCTTAATTACTAGGGGGCTGGGGGTGGGGATTTTTGGTTTGGTTTTTTTTTTCCATTTGCTAAAAGTACAACCTCTCTCTTCTCAGATACTGAACACAAATATTGATTGACCACTTTCTTTTTAGCATATTAATAATAACTACCTTCTTAGCTACAGATGAAATATGGTTTAATATTTTCCAATATAAAAAAAAGTATCGTTTTTTTGTATATTTAGTTCAACCACTTCAAAACTATTTTCCCAGTATCTTTGTCTTCCCTTATTAATGCCTTTAATTGCTTTCCCAGTTCAAATAGATAATTCGCTCTTTCTTGTCCTCTCTGGGCCCAGTTAAAGTATTCTGTCACATAGTTAGCTGAGAGACCTTTCTGGGGTTATCTGCCACTGAAACTCCCGTCATTGTTCATCTTCCCAATGTTTGATTTGGGATATAAAGGTAACGTGAAGTTAAAAGTACCTCCCAAATAATATTTCCATTTAAAATTTTCACATTTTTATAGTATTTACATAAGCAAAATCAGGCATGATCCCAAGAGGTCATGGGACATTAGGTCCAAGTGTATGCTTCTGTAGGCCTCAGTACAGAGAACACTGGGCACCAGTTGGAAGTGATAAGGCTGGCAAATGGGCAAATATCCCTGAGCTTTGTGAGCTCCTTACTAAAAAAAATATAGCTGATACAACACAGGATGAAAACCTGAACATAGTGACTAAATTCAGTGGATAATTGTTAATTGATATCAGGTTTTCCTCCTGAATATGTCGTATCATGTCAGATTTCCATGTCATACTCCCCAGCATCTTGCTGTTATATTTCCAAGCTGTAAACCCCACAGATGGCCTTTAAATTTTCAGGAGTTTCTTGCTCAAATGGTTTTTCTCATCTTCTTGTCTTCCCCTCTTGTATCACACTGGGCAAAACCTGTATCTTGAAATTTCAAGAAACTTTAAAATTCAGTTGTGTGCAGAAGTCAAACTATTTGTGGCTTTATCTGGTTTTGCCAAATAGTTTTGAACAGTTTCTGTGTAAAATCCCACAAATCTCTGTAATTTAAATGGGTTTTTTTTCTCTCTGCCTGGAATGTATTTTTGCTTCAAGATGCTCCTTCAGCTGCGCATAGTTCACCTTCCATGTTCCAAACATTGCTTTAATGTCTTCTTATTGACTATATGTGTTCTTCCCATTTGTTTTGACATGCATCCAAAAAAGCTCTCTTAATTCCCTTTAGTAGCGGTCTCTAACCTGGCATTCATAGATGAGGAATTGCCAGGTTTGAGGATTCTTTACTATTACTCACTCAAGAATTTTGAAACCTAAAACTTAAAGCTGAGGCCAGTCTGACAAAGAAGGAAAAGAATTGCTTTGGTAGGACATGTGCCAGGCTGGTCAAGGCAGCTTTAAACTTGATTTGTTGGGGTATGGGGACACCGATCCATCCCAAAACCACCACTCATATGTCAACATCTGCAATGAATGCTTGGAGTGATGCAGAGTTGCTTCAGCCACTCCAGCCCATGAGCTGGCTTTATTCAGAGCTCAGCTCAGATGCCTCTATACAAACACCTGTAGTATGGGGAATTAGAGATATGCACACTTCTACAGGCATATGATATCATTGGAATCACAGAAACATGGTGTGATAGCTCCTAAGACTGGAGTGTTGGAATGGAAGGTTATAGGGTCTTTAGGAAAGACAGGCCAGGTACACAGGGAGAGGGTGCAGCTATTTACGTCAATGATAGGCTGAAGAGTGTGGAACTCTGCCTGGGGACAGGTGATGGGCCAACTGAGAGTTTGTGGGTTATGGTCAAAGGGAGAACAGCGATGGCGGACATTACTATAGAGATCTGTTCTGGCCGCCTGACCAGGAGGACTCTGTGGATGAAGTGCTCTACAGACAGATAGGAGCAGACTCACGTTCGCAGGCCCTTGTCCTCATGGAGGACTTCAACCATCCGGATACCTGTTGGAGGGATGGGACAGCCTGGCACAAGCAAGCCAGGATGTTCCTCAATTGTGTGTAATACAGAGGAACTTTAATGTGCAATATCATATCATTGCTTTTTTAGGAAGGCAGGGACTGGGGGTGGAGAGAGAGGATAAATGAAGGGGAGATTGCATTTCAGACATACAGTATGTGCACAAAGGCTACCAGGTTCTGCAGGGAATCCTAAAAACAATTTTCTGCTGTCTGAAAAGCTCAGGAGTGGGAAAATAAAATGTCCCCAGCAGTGTAAACTCAGTCTTAATATGTAACAGGCTTTTTAAAGCACAATGTTATATTACAACATTTTATGCAGAGATCTAACTCATAAACTCAGAGAGCAAAGAAGGATAAAGAAAACGACAAGCTAGATACAGCACACATTAATTTATGACAGCAGTAAAAATCACAGAGGATGGATTGGCCCCCTTTACACACTGGGGTAAATATGAAAAAAAACAATAGGGGTATGCCAGTTTAGTGCTGGTGGGAAATGAGATCTGAATCAAACCTCAATAGCTGAAAACTTACTTGTCCATAAGCACTATCATTTAATACAAAGGAAAGGAACAATCAGTGTCTGAACAGCTGTAAACATATGTTATTCAGTTGCTATGGTCAATGCAGTCATTAACAGCTTAAGCAGTTCTTGCTTTATCATTTCTCCTTGCTACATATCTATCAACTGGACATCTGAAAGAGCTCATGAAGGCGGGTAGCAAGCATTCAAAAAAATCTACAGAAAAAGCCCTTGTAAACCTTTTAAACAAGAAAGTACTAGACTGCAATCCTCAGCTAAGCTCTAATATAGGCTAATACAGCTAAGTGTTATACTCAAAATCAGTATGACTGCATGTAAATACAGACCTTACTTGTGTAGTGAATAACACATTATATGTATCACCGTCTTGTACAGTTTTGAATTGCCAGATTCTAGTTCAATTTGGGGACTGGGTGTTTTCACACAGCTAAAACACTAATAGATACATAAAGATGTGTGTGTTTATATGTATGGAATGCACCACAAACACATGTATATTTCAAACAAAACGTATGTCTAACTCATTTGACTTTGAAACTAACACTAGAGGTCATCTCAACACACTTCATCTATTTGTATATATGTAATATGAACACAATGTACTACCTTTAAAGAACAGGTCTGGCCTGGATCTTGGAAATGCAGCACTGAGACAGAGGATCAAAAAGCTTAACATCTCCTCTGGAGGAGGAGCCACATGTCAGCACAGCACTGGTGGAACATTGCTTCCATTCATTGGTGAGAAGTAGAAAGAAATTGTTCTGTTGCAATATCCCATATCTCTTTCTTGATGTTTTCACAATTACAAGTAAATATATAACTTCTAGACGATGCTTATTATTCTTAAACAATAGTACAAATACAGAATTTAGTTCTAAGCTTAGAAGACTAGAAATGGAGAAGGCAAAGCTGTTACTCCCCAGAACACCTTCTGTGATCCACAACTCCTCACCTTGTTTAAGTTATTCATCAAACAGGAGTAGCAGAATGGTTCTTACATCTCTCTATTGGTTAGCATTATGTTTAAATGACCAGTATCCATTTACGTCTAACTGAGAAGCCACTAGCATTTCTAAAGGCATCAACAGCCCTCATGTTCTGCAATTAACCCTGGAAGTAGCATTCAGATCTGAAACATTGATACTGAAGCAAAATAAAAGTTTGAATTTCCAATATTCAATTCAATATTTAGTGCCTATATCTTGTGATGTGGGCAGACATACTCTATCCCCCAGCACAGTGTAAATCAGATGGCACTAGTTTCTTTACCTATTAGGTAACTTAGTCAAGATTTTGGCTTCTCTGTTGAATATTTGCATTTTGTTTGATTCCATTTTAGTTTAACATAGTACTGAAAAATAACTGTGTCCTTAAATATTTTGCTGAATCCCAGCTTCAACTGCTGTTGCAATAATGCATTTGCTTGCAGCCTATCAAGCAGTTACTGGATATGTGCTAATGATATTGGAAAGCCAGGACTGGTTACAGTTTTTAATAAAACAGAGGTACAAACCTGGAGCTTGAGCTGCGTGGAAGCTCAAGTATTTTGCAGCATACTTTCCAAGGATTTCTTCTCCTCATTGGGTTTCCTCCTTTCCTCGCATTTTTAGAGACACCTTTTTAAGGTCATTTACAGAGGGCTGTATTTTATTTCTTTTTATGTACAGTCATGATTCCAAGGACATTTTTCATAAGAGCATTTCACACCCATCCTGTTCCGCCTCCTCTCCAACTTTGTGCACATTTATTCTCACCCCTGCACCACCCATTCTTTATGCTGTTATATACATATTATATAGATGGTTTTGGAGGCTGGCAGGGAACAAGTCTAAGAGATTTATCCATGTTAAAAATACACTTCCCACTTATTCTTTTTTTTTTTGGCTTAGTTTTATCTTGGGTCAATTCCATGATTCACTTCTCCGCATGATCCCATACAAAGTTGTTGTGGCACAGCTAAAGAGGAGATGTGGGAATAGGAACACAGAGTAGCAGAAGACAGAAACTACTGTGATTTGTACTGCTTTCCAGGGACATGCGCATAAACCCATTCCTGGGAGACAGCCCCTTCTTTTCCCTGTTTCTGAAGGCTGAAGGTTGATCATGAGCCAGAACTGGGTAGACTAGTAACTGACTGACATGAGAGGTTCAAGGTTAGGCCCAAACCTGACTTTAAGTTTACAACACATCAGGAATTGAGGATGTGAACCTGGTTGTAACAGAAGTAAATCAATTGAGAGAGTGGTGGAGGGAACTCACTTGTCACCCATGGAAGGCAGGTGATCCTCAGAGCAGGCTAAGCCGGAATGCTGACCCTGAAGGACTTATGGTACTTGCTAGACTTAGGTCTGAAGAGGGTAGAACTAGCTCAAGCATCGAAGTTTTTTTTATACCATTATTTGTTCTTGTCATCCAAGGACATAACAGAAAGATTGGCAGACAATCAAGAGAGGGTTTTGACAGATGAAAAGACAGATGATGGTTGAAGAGGCCTAGTATGGATATTCTTTGCAATAAACTTAAAATAAACCACAAGAGAAGGATAGTCTAGATAAATTCAGACGTCCTGGACTGGACACACATTATCAGTGTATACACACATCAACTTTTGGTTTGCATATAATTAACAAGCATTTTAAATACTGTCTAGCTTTCCTAGAAAAGTAAAATGTAAGATACTCCAAATTTCCTCATTTAAGCCACTGCAAATTCCTCTGCACTAAATAATAATGCATGCAGTGTTTACAATAACTAGAAGGCTCAAAAAGCATGCAAAGAAAGAAATCGGAAAATATACACTGAGTGTTTTGCAAAATGACTCATAAATAAATGATTCTGATTGAATCATTGTGACTTGAATGTTTAATCCTTCAATTTATTTTCATTTGGGAAAAATTCTTGAGCAACCTGAGAGTAAGAATATCAAGGTTTGAGTCTAGGGATGCTAAGATTTTCTCACCTAACTCAGGCTGTTAAAAAGCTAACTATCTGTTGCAGGTTTGGCTGGAACCGTTGCAAATATCTATTTAGAACTGTCTTTTTTACAACTACAGGAGTTATACATTTCTTACACTGGTATGACAGTGGTGCAAACGCAAGGATTGGAAGGGAGTGATGTCTGGGCTTTGTTACTGTAAGATGTCACTTCATCTCAGAGCTTGCTCAAGAACTTGTTGCAATTATTTTACATTAAAAAAACAAACAAAACTACTAGAAGCCTACTGGTTTGTTTTCACCCTTGTAAAAACAAAACCTGCATTCTCCTACGTTACCTACAAAACTGCAACATAGCAATCAAAGCATCATAAGCACGCCTTTTCTTCTTTTGTTGATGCCACTGGTGACTGTGTATAGTGAACTTACACTCCTTTATCTGAAAAAGCCCCTGAAGTCCTGTAAGTTATAGATATATTGTAGTTATCTCATCTTATTTAGTTTCAATGTCAGATTAGGTGTATAAGCCAAAGGGCCAGGTTTATAGCCCTACTAGACTATACACACATATAAGCTGGCACGCAGAGATTTGGCTGACCTATGCAGAAGATAACAAAACCTATAAGCAGTATGCACACATATGTGTTCATGTACATTATATACAGAGAGAGGATAATAGGAATCTTTGTTTGCACCAAGCTAAACAAATTCATTTAACACTGAATCCAAAATTTAAAAGTTATTCTATTTTTAAATTACAAAATGTTATACTTAGCCCTATAGACCTCATCCTATTTGGCTTCAATTTGCAGAACTGTTACAAAACTGAGTTGAAAAAGCTTCAGAATAGGTCCTTATCTGGTAGCACTTCCATCAAGCACTCTATCAAGAACTTTCTTATGCACCAAACAGGGTATGATAAAAAGGCCTTCTCAGTTCTGTCAATTAGTTCTACTATATTTTTCTTTTATTCATTCTCTTTCCAAAGTAGTGGTGATTTCAGCTGACACCAGCATGCATTTCTTAGGAGAACTGCATTCTGTCCTGCTTCACAGACCTCAGAGTCCTTAAATAACACAGAACAAATAGCAATCTCTGTTATAAACCATATACAAGAGTCCTGGGAATACACCACAGGGTGGACATATTAAAGTGTTCGTACAGTTTACAAAGCTAGTATGAGGTGGAGAGGGAGATTAAGAAGTACAAGCAAAGGAGAAACCTCATTTTAAAAATGGGATTTGAAAAATATTGAGACTAAATGTAGTTTAATTAATGGAGAAATGTTGCTTAAAGTACCATATTTTGTTTAATCCACTGAACACATTCTCCTTCTGGAGCTGCTGTGAAGATGTGTGCACATGAATGCTCACACCACATTTAAGTGTGTGCACAAATGAACAGCTGTACGTACAAATACTTCGCAAATATAAATACATGTGCACATGGAAGTAAAAGCAAACAGAAAGCCCATCACCAAGCCATAAAACGTTAGAGATATTACATAAAACTAATGGTCCATGTTCTGAAGCCCTCACCCTGCAAAAGGAGTTTTAACTAAATAAAAATATCACAGTTTCATGCCAACTGCATAACACTGATACTCGCAAAGGAATTTGAAAATCTCAAGAAAAGGGCATAAAGAAAGTTAGGGTGTCTGTTGGAAGTGCTTCTGTTACACTTAAGGATAAAAAAACTGAATACCTCAAAATCTTCAGCATGTTCACCTTCTCAATAGCTTCTGTCAAAAAGGGGTGCAGGTTCACCACATACAAATACAAGAAGCAGCAGAGACTACAGCCAGGTCTAAATTGATTATCTGAGTCAAGTTTCAGGCCTGTAAGCAGTACCTCCTAATCAAACCAATTCAGCTGAGCTTCTGGAGATGAAGCTTGCTTTCCTACCACACTCCATTTTTCAAACTCAATGTCATACTTCAAGCTTTCAAGTGAAGGAATTCTTCCTGCAGCAATCTTGGGTGAACAATCCTGTAACACCCTTCTGACTTCCAGAGCACAGGCCTCCTCCTCTAGCTGTCCCTAAGCACAGACAGCCCTAGAAGGACAAACAACACATCTGCAAATAAGTTGGTAGAAAGACTTTCCATGTTACATATTCCAGCAGAGCCTGGATACACCCATATATATATATATATGCTCCATACATCCATCCATATGTATAATAATATGTTCAAGAAATGAGTAACGGTAGACAGGCAGTGTTGGAATGGACTGACAATGAAAGTACAGCAAAAATGAGCGTTGCTACTTGATGCATTTTCTATTGCAGCTGAGTAAGCTGAAAGCAGTGCACCACTTCTAGATATTCCAGATGCTGTATTCCGTCTTTGTAACTGAGGACAGTGAATAGACACAATATTCCACCCACATATCTATTTTGGTTTGAATAGCCTAAAGCCAGATTACCTTTCCATGCTTTCTATTCACTTTTCATATTGAGCAGATACTCTTTTTCCCCACCCCTCATATGATTCCACTTTCTTACTGCTAGCACAGACAGAACAAACAAGAAAGTAAAGGTTTCATTATGACTTCTTCTAAGCCACAACTGGATGTATTGATTCCTGGGACTCAGTGGGCAGTTGATGTTGACTTTCTATCAGGTCATCTTGTAATGTCATTATCTTGCCCAATAAGAGGCTCATATTAAAAACCCTCATTGGCTTAGAGAGCCAGATAAAACATAGTGATCATTTTTACCAAATAGCTGTTTGGTGCTCCACAAAAGCTAGCTGTAAAAATGTACACTGCTTAGAGAACTGGCTATCAGTTTTGACCTTCAGAGGTGAGGTTACAGAAAACTGTATAAATATTAAAATTAGAGGTGAGGCTGAACTGCAAAGTTTGTACTAAGATCTCATATCAAACTTGCCCGACACTTCAGTGCTTTGGGAATGACTGATTTGTTTTGGGACCATCTCTAATTAAAAAAATATATGTATCTAATAATCTCACATCATTCCCACTGCTATTTTTGCTATGTACCTTGCCCTAGGTCTCTCTCACTCATTTCAGAGCCTGAGTCATACATTTGGGCTTTGGAGAATAGAGAGTTACAGTACAGGTAACTCTACCTCATAATGAATATATAGGATCCTTAGGAGAGTCCGTGCACAAGCAAAGAATGAGAGAGAAGAAAAATACAGCTGCAGTGAGAAACTACACAAAAGCTGGCAGACAAAAAAAAAAAAGCAACTAAAGGGAGCAATTCCTTCTCTAGCTAGGAGGCAGAGAAAATGCAGCCAAGGTGTGCTTGTGAATAAGCAGTGGAAGAAACAACAGTAAATTGGGAAGGGGCATGAGACAGGCATGAATGAGGTGACTAATTTATTCAGGATGAGTGGAGAGAGCGTAACCTATTTCTATCCATACTAATTTGCTGTGGGCCCATCACAGTGGATTCTCCCCACCCTCAGAATGAAGAACAATCTCCCTCACCACAGGCACACGGCAGGGCTCTGACTTCTTGTGGGCCTACAATGTTATGATAACACTGGGTAAACCAAAAAACCCTCTGGCATATATAGTGCAAGTCCAGAGTTATGATCCAAAGTGATAGCACAGAGTAAAACCATTTCAGTCAGTGGAAGGACAGTTAGGGAGCTAAATCACCACATAATGTAAAACCCCATGAGCATGAAATCAATTGAATTCATTAAAAACATTGTGTCTCACCAATCTTTCTAGATGACAAATTATCTGATGCCTGTCAATAGGCAGAGACCAATATGGGTAAAAGAATCCATGACAGAGTAATTCTTCTTATCACCAGACAGTTCATCTAGGTTCGAGGAAACAATTCCAATAATATGTGGAGCTTCACAAGCATATTGAAAGCTTCAGTTAAGAGTTTCATCTTTAGCCTTCATGGCTAATTCTTTTCTTTTCTACCCAACAGCCAATAGTTACATTTGTATCACGTGAAACAGAACACCAAAATCAGTAGCCTAAGCTGATAAGATTCAGTTAGGATTACTAAAAGCCAGACCCTTCTCTACTCAAAAATCTCCATTTATTAAATAAATCTGCATTTATTTAGTAGAACACATTCACACCAGGTCAGGATCTTCCTTGGTAATTAGTTTTATGTTACCTGAAAAGCCAAAAATACTACTAAAACCATTCTCAATAAAGATGCATTGGTATCTTCAGGAAAAGGCAATTTATGTTTGAGGAGAATGAATTGGTCAGCAAATTGATTTATTATTCCTACAATGTTGAGACTGTTTTTTTTACATTTCGCATAGCACACTGATTCTTTTTGTAAACTATCCTGAAAGGATTTAATTTTTCTAAGAGAAAACAAAGACTTCGTAAATTAAGTATGTGCATTCTGAAAACACAACAAATTTTTTAAAAACCAACTTCCCGTTTCAAAAAATTATAAGGATTTCTCAAACCAGTCCCACTGCTGTGTAAAAAGAGATGGTAGTTGGTAGGCAGATTCTTGGAGATTTTTCTAAACACAGTGCAGCATGTAAACGATCAAAAAGAATTGTAAGAGGGAGGCAATTAATGATTAGCTTAGTGTAACACAAACTGATGATAGATGAAAGGAGGAGAATGTACGGTATAAGTAATAGAGGTCATAAAAAGAGTAAAAAGTAATAATAAAAAAAGACACTGAATTTCAGCAGAGATAATTTGTGTAGACACGCAAGAAGTGTTCACTGAAATCAATGGAATGAGGCAAAGAGGTAAAGGACACAGAGGAGAAATGGAAAGTGTTCCTAGGTAAATTAATGTATACCCAAAGGGCTGTGAGCTATCTAGCAATAAATATGTTTAGAGAGAGGAAAAAGAAGTAAATGGATGACCTACGTAGTGAAAAGAGTAATAAAATGTAAAGAAGAGGCACATGCAAGGAGTAAAATAACAGATCCAGAAGATCATTATAAATGTTCAGGACTTCCACTCATTAAGACTATTAAAAGATTATGCGAACATGCTGATAGTAACATATGCATAGTCAGGTAGGAAAGGGGAAACAGGGAAGAGGGGGAGGACAAACGCATTGATCTGAGTGAGAAGAATGGTGTCAAGAGACTGAAATGTGCCCAGTGTTTTCTGCCAGCTTATTAGTGCTGTAGTATTTTGCTTTTTAATACCATTGATGGTGTAAAAGTCAGAATTCAACCCTACTGAAGCTGACCTTGCTTAGAACAGATTTTAAAAGCAGTAAACTGCTTTTGTCCTGTAAAATATTAAAGACCTTGAAGAACACACCATGGACATACGCATGCTATTAACAACAATTTAAACAGGAGGACACTGCTGCCCATCCCCGTTCTGCTCTCCCATTCCTGCACAGTTTCAGCAACGGCTGTGAAGAAAGGGTGCAGGGGAAGTCAATGGGAAAAGTCATGTTATTTTCAGTGAGGTCAGGGGTTGTAAACATCAACAGTTAATATTTTCCAATCATGCCAGATTGTGCTAAGGTTTTTGACACTAAAATTGTAATGGTGCTTCTGCATAGAAAACCTTTGCCATACCAAATATGTGGGCAGCAGGAGGCACATAGCTCTCAGGTAAGGACTGCAGTCTTACTTTAGTTGAAAGGTACCTTAAAGGAATATATTTGCTATCTCTATGGACAAGTTACCTGAGCTTAACTGAGCAGAAACTGATCTAAAAGGCATTTCTGTAAGCAGTTTGATGCCAGTATTTATGAAATGTGTTTTGGTTTTGGTTGTTTGTGCGTTTTTTTACCTTAGGAATCTAATCTTCCTGTGTTAGGAAAGGGGAAAATAAAAGATTGCCTAAACTTTTTAGGAGAAATTAAAATATTGGAAACAAAAGAAAATACTTTCTGGATGTGTTAAGAGATGCAAAATAATTTAGGACCAAAAAGAAACAGGAGAAATCATTCTAACTTCTGTGTTAGAAACTAAGACTATATCAAGGCTACATTGTGAAGATCTGTCTATCTTACTAAGGAAAAGATTACTGGTGGACAAAGAGGAAGTGACATTGATATGAATCAAAATTTAATGGGATCAAAACTTGCAGCTATTCAACAGAAAGTTAGGCAAATGGTATCTGAATTCTGTCCATTAAAAAGTGTTTGACAGCTTTCCATAAAAAAAAAAAAAAAAACAACAACATAAGAAATTATAATTTAGGTAACTGATAGAAGTTCACCGAGCTCAACACCATTCAATATTAGAGAGGATACTGCTGACCTAAACAAGCAAGTGTGAGATTGAACACCATGTATGTTCATAACAAATGATAAATTAAATTAAATATGGTCTCTAAGAGCTGGTTGTACAGTGTAGATTTCATATGTCTGACAAGGTCACTCAAAATGTCTATGGTAGATCAGCAGACATTCTGCTTCTCTGCATCCTGTTTGCCACAAGTCCAACAAGCGACTTACACAGGGTTTGGGTCAGCTTCCCCTCAGCACCATACACACATCCCAGGGCATTTCAAGGCACTGTATGTGAACTGCTCACCCATGCACATCTCTCCTGCCCTGACTTCACCTGTCTGGCAAGCATTTTCCTTTTCTCTCACCCACTCACTCTCATTGTTCCTGGTCACTCAGTGCTAAGGAGGACATAGCTGTCTCCTCCACAGATCCTGCCCTCAAAACCAGTATTTAAATCTCATTTTCACATCTGCTAGCTCATCTTTTCTGCAATTGCATCTGAAACCATTTCTCCCTCTGTTTGAATCCCAGGCTGTTCATCCAGCCTGGTTGCAGACTATTTACTGATGATTTTTAGGAGTTCTTTGCAGGTTCACAGACTTTTCTCATTGCTCGTATTTACATCAATGTTTTGGATTCCCTCCCACAAGGAACTTCACTGCATTGTTAATTTATTTCCTCATTTATCTTTAAGGAAAAAAATGAATAGGTTTGGCTGCTAGGGGTAGAATAATCCCTTTATTTATGACCTGGATTAAGGGATATCTTGTAAGTAATGAGTATTGCATAGAAGTCAGCAAGGAGAAAAAAAAGTGAAAATACTTGCAAATATATATTGAAAATGCTTTTCAAAGCCAGTTATGAATATTTTGATTTTTGCAGGCCTTTAAGAAAGGATTGAAGAGGGCAATCAAATGATGGGAAGAAAGCAGATCCAACTGTTACTTTGGTAATTATTTTCAATCTTCATTAGAAAACAGAAAGAAACTAAACCAAAAAAAACCAGAATTGTTATGAGGTCAAAGTGTTAAGTGAGGGTAACCACAATCCAGGTGAGTCTGCAGAAAGACTTATACCATGACTTGAAGAGAAAAAATATACCTTTCAGTTAAATGGAGGATTCTAGAAATCAGTGATAATATCTACTAATCCTTTCTTCAGCAAAACAGGGATGGAAAGAGAGATTGCAGGACAACACTTAAATTAATGTCTTTCTGTGTTTCTCAAAGTTCAGAGTAAAAAGAACATGCAAACTATGTTAGAGTACCAGTGACCTGTAAAGCAGGATGTGAAAGCTCATAAGAAACCATACCATATGTCGTGGTTTAAGCCCAGCCGGCAACTTGGAACCATGCAGCCGCTCGCTCACTCCCCCCACCTCTTCCTCCCGCCCACCGCTCCCGGAGTGATGGGGAGCAGAATCGGAGGAATGTAACTCCCACGGGTTGAGATAACAGCACTCCAGTAACTAAGGTATAATACAAACCACTACTGCTACCAATAATAATGATAAGAGGAATAACAAGGGAAAAGGACACAACCGCTCACCACCCGCCGACCGATACCCAGCCCGACCCGAGCAGCGATCTGGGCCTTTCAGGTAACTCCCCCCAGTTTCTATACTGGGCATGACGTGCTCTGGTATGGAATACCCCTTTGGCCAGTTCGGGTCAGGTGTCCTATCTCTGCTTCCTTCGGGCTTCCCCTCCTCTCTGGCAGAGCAGGAGACTGAGAAAGTCCTTGGTCAGAGTAAACATTACTGAGCAACAACTAAAAACATCGGTGTTATCAGCGTTGTTCCCAGACTGAAAGTCAAGAAACACAGCACTGCACCAGGTACTAAGAGGGAGAAAAAATGACTGCTATAGCTGAACCCAGGACACCATAGCTAAAGGAAAAGAAATCTGTGTTTCATAATCCTAAACAAGATATTTAATTTCCATCAAGGGTTGTACATCCAGTTTCTATATCACACAAAAGAGCCTCTATTCATACCTTATAGCCCTACTGCAGAAAAACTTGCCGGGTAGATCTTATCATGCCATAAGTTCTGTTATATGTAAAATCAGTTTTGCCCCCTCTGTTGATATGAAGGAGTATAATGCTTACATTTTTACATTCATATTTTTGGAACAATTTAATGTTTTGCTGAAAATTTCCCTAGAATTTCATAATTTTATGAAGAGATGAATCACTCATTCTTTGTGAGCCCTTGATAGGCTTCAGGGGAAAAAATGAAAATGAAAGACAAAATCAGCATCCAGTGATCAATGGCTGGAAAAACTATTGATCAGTTGGGTCATTCTCTAAGCTCATTTCATTCTCTGTGTGAAAGAAAACAGCAGTCTTCTAGGAATAAAAGATACTCCAAAGGCAGCATCTTAATGCATTTCCACAAAGGGGCTTGCTTTAAATCCTATAGGATCACTTTAGGTCCTCATTTTTAAGCCATAATTTTAATACAGCTTTTGAATGGGCACATAATTATTGCTTTATACTGTAGTACCAGCTAGAACCAAGAAATATTTTTAGCAGGGATAGGTGCTGTGCTAACATTAAGCCATAGCCTGCCTTCCCACTGAGGGGCTGTCAGTCTAAACGAACAAAACAGGATGAAAAGAGAAGACTTATTTGGGAAGCCATTTCACAAACATCGAGCAAATCCACCAAGAGGCTGAATGAGCTTCCCAGGGTAACACTAGGGACTTGATTCCAGACAAGAACAACACAATGCAGATTTCCCAAGCTAGTCAGTAATATAGAAAACATCCTTCCTTTTCATTGCAGCTATGCTCACATTTCCAGTAACACCTCAAAAAAGGCAGAGTTTTAGTGGCAGACACTTCCATTTCTTAGCAGTCAACGGCAAATTAGAATTATAAATACCAGGCTGGGCAATAAAAGTTCCATCTCTCTCATGTTTCTCAGAAAAACTAGACATCTTCAGTCCAACTGTGATGTGTCATTTTGTCTCACGGTGTCACTTCGCACTCTGGAGCATGCAGAGCCTGCGTGACTCAGCACTGAAGCACAGAAAAGTACCTGGCAGTGCATGAAAAGAGGGAGGAATCTGGAGAGAGGGAGACACTTCATTTTAAAAGGACCTTAATACAAGCTTTTGCCTCTGTAAGAACGCATCACATCTCTACCCACAAAAGCCATCCAGCTCTCTCCATCTCCATCATCACTTCTGCACAGCTGGAGTGCTAATTAGAGTAGTGCTTTCAGGTCCTAAGTAACCACATGTGTTGTGGTTCTGCCCCAGGAATGACACATAATCAAGAGCTAACTAACTCCTTTGAAATGCTACAATCTAAATTAACAGGAATGAGCCATGAAGCATAAGCAAGAAGAGTCAGGAGTTAGCTTTGGGTCATGCAGTTGCTTTCAGAGGCAAAGTTTCCTGGCCTTCAGGAAAATCCTGACATGCTTGATCGTTTTGGCCTGGGAACATGAAGGGAGAAATGCGACAGTGAGACCTCTCTATTTCCAGTGATGCCTCACAGAGTTTTTAGCAGCACTATGGTATAATCTTGGTACTGAACTGGAACATGAGCTTCTTGGTCATAGTGTGCACCCTTTTAAAGTTAAAAGACAGGAACCAACATTTAATAATAGTGAGTGAGGAAACCCTTCCAGACAGTAATGGGCTCTCAGCTCTTCCTATTAAAGGCAGAGCAGTGTCCAAAATAAGCTTCAAAATACCAAGTTCAGGGAAGGATACATCCACTTTATAGAAGAGGAGAGGAAACATGAGGAAGCAGAACAAATGTGAAATCCCCTTTCCTTTCAAGCTCTTCTCTTGCTGGTGTCTCCTGCAGCCTTTAGCAGGGGCTGGAACTCAAAACCAATCCCACTTTCACATCCTTCTTAGGCAAGATGACTTCTCCTTGCTTGACTTTGAGAAACCATCTTTTAAAATCACAGCTAGAGAGAAATCCATAATTTGATCTGTTCATCATTCAGGAAGAAACTGCAGCTTTTCACATTTCAGCCACTGGTTAGATGTTCTGATGCCTTGGGGCTCACATTGGTGGGTCAAAAGATTATGAGATAATATGTTTTGTGTGGGTTTCTTAGCTATTCAGTCCATCCACAACCCTAAATCTCTAGCTCTTACTGAAGTGGAGGAACACCATCATTCATAGGCTCTGCCACGGAGAAAGAGAAGTAGGTGTCTACCTATGCTGCAGCTCAGCATTGCAATTACAGGAGACATAAGTTTCCATCATTTAATTTGTAGCAGTAGCTATGACAATACAGCAGCACAGGCTGTGGTGTTGTAGCAAGCCAAGAAAGTACCCAGCATTCCAGTGCTGACTTTCAGACTCTGTGCAGTTCTTCTTCCATTTTTTATTGCCACCTGCACTTGCTAAATTAGATCTAAAGCAAATATAACTACATGAGCTGCAAACATACCTTGGGAATGTGGAACAAGCATACCCTCAGGCAGGGGACTGTTGGGAATGAGAACAACCTTTGACAGCAATGTTCATTTCTAAAAGTAAGTGCATCACACCTGACAATATGCATTTTTGCAAAGTATTGTTTTCAGATCCTATATTGGAACAGCTGGATGCTCACTCATTTTCCTGGTAGATTCAGTCTTTGGATTTCCTGAAACACCTAACCCAAAACTCCCCAACTATTGGAAAACTGACTGTTAAAGTTGTTAGTGTTTGGAAGAAATCTTTAAAATTCATTTGCTTCAAAAAAAAAATAAATCTTATCCCTCCAAAAAGAGTTAGAATCATAGAATGGTTTGGGTTAGAAAAGACCTTAAGGTCATCTAGTTCCAATCCCCCTGCCATGGGCAGGGACACCTCACACTAAACCATGTCACCCAAGGCTCTGTCCAACCTGGCCTTGAACACCACCAGGGTTGGAGCGTTTAACACTTCTTTGTGCAACCTGTTCAGTGCCTCACTACCCTCACTGTAAATAACTTCTTCCTTATATGTAACCTAAACTTCCCCTGTTTAAACCCATCACCCTTTGTCCCTGATAAAGAGTCCCTCCCCAACATCCTTGTAGGCCTCCTTCGAAGGCTGCTATGAGGTCTCCACGCAGCCTTCTCTTCTCCAGGCTGAACAGCCCCAACTTTCTCAGCCTGTCTTCATACGGTAGGTGCTCCAGCCCTCTTATCATCCTCGTGGCCCTCCGCTGGACTTGCTCCAACAGCTCCACGTCTTTTTTATGTTGAGGACACCAGAACTGGACACAATACTCCAAGTGAGGTCTCACAAGAGCAGAGTAGAGGGACCTGCTGGTCATGCTTCTTTTGATACAGCCCAGGATACGGTTGGCTTTCTGGGCTGCAAGCGCACACTGAAGCCGGCTCATGTTAAGATTCTCATCAGCCACCACCCCCAAGTCCTCCGCAGGGCTGCTCTGAATCTCTTCTCTGCCCAGCCTGTAGCTGTGCCTGGGGTTGTGCCCAACGCAGGTGTAGGATCTTGCACTTGTCTTGGTTAAACTTCATAAGGTTGGCATCAGCCCACCTCTCAAACATGTCAAGGTCCCTCTGGATGGCATCCCTTCCCTCCAGTGTATCAACTGAGCCAGCTTAGTGTCGTTGGCAAACTTGCTGAGGGCACACTCAGTCCCACTGTCCATGTCATCAAGAAAGATGTTGAACAAGATCTGCCCCAACACCAACCCCAGAGGAACACCATTCATTACTGGTCTTTAATTGGACACTGAGCCATTGTCCACAACTCTTTGTGTGCAGCTATCCAGCCAGTTCTTTATCCACTGAATGATCCATCTATCAAATTGATATCGCTCCAATTTAGAGACAAGGATGTTGTGTGGGACAGTGTCGAACACTTTGCACAAGTCAACTGCTCTGGCCCTGTCCATCAGTTCTGTAGCCCCATCATAGAAGGCAACCAAATTAGTCAGGCAGGATTTACCCTAAGTGAAACCATGCTGGCTGACACCAACCACCTCATTGTTTTTCATGTGCCTCAGCATTCTTTCCAGGAGAATCTGCTCCAAGTCTCACAGAGATGAGACTGACTGGTCTGTAGTACCCTGGGTCTTCCATTTTCCCCTTCTTGAAAACAGGGGTTATATTTTCCTTTTTTCAGTCCTCGGGAACTTCACCTGACTGCCATGTTTTTTCAAATATGATGGACAGTGCCTTAGCAACTTCTTTTGCCAGCTCCTTCAGGACCTGCAGATGGATTTCATCAGCTCTCATGGACTTGTTCACATTTGGGTTTCTAAGAAGATCTCAAACCTGGTCCTCTCTTACAGTGAGCCTAAGGTCTTCATTCTTCCAGTCCTTGCATTTGTCTTCCAAGACTTGAGTAGTGTGGTTAGAGCACTTAGATGAACTTCACATGAAGTTTATTTTGAATGCTTTTGTGAACATCTATTCAGATTAAACCAGTGAAATTCTGCAAATCTGTTTTGTGGGTTTTGGTTTTTGGTTTTGGGGGTTTTGTTTTGGTTGTTTGTTTTGGTTTTTTTTGCTTGCTTGTTTCCTTTTGAGGTTTTAAGTGTTTGGTCTTTGTTTTCTGAACCACTTGGAAGTGTAGAAGAAGAGTGAAAAAATCAGAAGTTTTTCAGCCATGGATAATAATGCATTTCAGGCTGCAGGTAAAAATTTAGGTCATTTCTAATTTTATCTGAACCAGTTCATCCACCTCTATCAGCAGCCCAGAGCAGGATAAGCTGCAATACCAGTATACATTGGAAAGGGAAATGACTATTGTTACAAATAAAGATTGTGTCACAAATCCCCTGGATTTATAGCTATGAGACTGGCAGTGTTTTCTGTGTATGTGCTTGCACAGTTGCACTTTTGATTGGTGAGAGAATTACACCTATAGTCTTTGTTTGTTGGTGCTGGACTGTGGCTTTCTTACTATTTGTCCAGCTTCACCTGTACTCACAGACCACAGTTCAGATTGCAGTGATGATTAGCAATATCAATTTACACATGAGAGTGTACAGACAAAACCAAAATCTGTGTTACAAAGTAAAGAAAAATATGATTATTGTTTCTACTGTGTATTATCTCCTTCAGATCATTTATTTTTTTATTTTGCCGAAAAAAGAATGTTTAAAAATTAGGAACAAGTGCAAAGAAAAAAATAAAAAATATAAAATCAAATCTGAAACTCTGTGCTTATATATAAATATAACCAAAGGCACACATATATTTCCTAGATATGCAAATATCCTTGGCATGCCTACATATGGTATTTGGGAGATACTATCTTTATACATCCAGAAAGAGAAGGAAATTTATTTTTGTGCCTAGAATTTTTTAATCCATGGTGCTAACTAAGATATCTTAGTTACTTTTTCTGCAATCATTTTTTTTTTGTTCGCACAGTGAAGCTACACATAGCAATACTAAGCAGACATTTTCAACACTGGTCTCGTAGCAAAACCCCAGCATATATTTCTGTGTAGAGGCTGATGCTTGGGCAAGCCATGCAGGCTGAACAATCACTTCTGTAGGCAAAGAAGTCCTTCTACTCCAAAATGGTTGGCTTAGTAGGATAGGAAGGACTTCATCAACACAGTCTGTGGGAAGCATGTCTTCTGTTGTGGAACAGACTTTGATCTGCAAGGCTGACAGCTAAGACAGGTTGTGTAAATAATATTCTGTAATTTAAAATCCTCATTTTTGTGCAGTGGTGAAAATGCAGTAATCTGTGATAGTCCTCCATTCTAGCATTTGACCAGACATCAGACACGTGTTCTGGTACGTATGTAATGTCTACAGAACAGAGGCTTCAACCTGGAATCCTAGTTTGATTTCAAGCAGTGTACATGTATATACATGTAGAATTTGTCTTGTTTGTTATTGTTCTTACTAAGCGGTATTTTTATTTTGAGCAAAACAAAGACTCAACATCCTTGCACCAAACTGCATTATTGCTCTCCAGTCCAAGAGGTCTTCCTTGCCATAATGTGTATCCATCTCAGAAACAAAATTTTCTTTGATTTTAAGAAAGCACAGATTATGCCACAGATGGCTTCACTGCAGATGGGTGAGAAGAATCTGGCCCTTAATTAGTCTGAACTTGGCTGCAGGTAGAATGCTTTGCTACTTTGGATGCTTGGTGTAGATAGAAGAAAAAGAGTTTTCACATTGCATGTGATCCAAGTGAGTGCTGGAAGAGCACTCACAGCCTATTTCCTGTAGGCAGGCAATGTCTGGATCTGTGACTCCAGCCTTTATTATGGCTACCAGCTCTAATGCATGGTTGTGCTAGAAAGATTTTCACAACCGTTAAAAACATTTACAAGCTCCTGTTTTCTCCTAAGCTCCCAGCAGTTCCTGAAGGAATTTTGTTTAGTATCTCCATGTTCTTCACAAGAAAGCACAGTTCTTGCAACAAAATTACCTTTCTTAAAGGTTTAGTGTACTCTTATTCAATGCCTAGCAAATCAATGTCAGGTAAATACTACAGGAAATTATTTTTTATGCTTTGATTAGTCATGTAGACTCAGAATGATAAAGCAAGACAATGCCCATTTGTTTTGGTAACACTCTCTTGATTGGTGTCCACATATTTGCAAAACGTCTGAATTTTCTTAGGCAGAGGTCCCTGACAAAACTTACTTCCATGAGTTGGACCAATGCTGTGATTATGTCTGCTGTCACTTTTTTGTTGCTTTGAATGACTGCTTTGAATCTGTGAGTCGCTGAGAGTCGTTGCAAAACTACTCAGCTATGTTGTCTACTACTCCTCTGCCATCTTAGTTCTCCAGTAAGAGCTGGATGTTCAAATGGTGCAATGGGTGAAATATATCCACTTGAGTCCATCACCACTTTAGCCATATATTTCCTCTGAAATAAAAGTATCTGAAAAACATACTTGGTGTTATGTAGTAGTTCTTTCTTCATATTTTCATATTGCAGCTTAATAATTTGCTTCAAGGGAAGAAAATTGCATTAACTATGTCCCAACATATTTTTTTACATCATGCATGCTATATTAATTTAAAACATGCATATATCATTGTGTAGGACCTACTTGTGATCCTAAATTTTTGTTGTTCATTTGTTTCAAATCACCATTTTTGAAATATAGTATTTTTCTTTTGCAACTTAAAAGAAAACTCAGACTAATGCAGTTGTGAAGGTTGAGGCACGGAGGTGTGGATTGAAATCCCAATTGAAACAGTAAGAATTTATTTGGGCTTTGGATCAGTTACAATTTGGGTTTCACTGGATGTTCTTTTGTTCAGAAACATTTTAGTGTAAACCATAGCTAGAGGCAGAAATGTCCATTATGAACCAATGTAAAGTCACCAAATTGATTTCCTGCTGTATTTTTAATAACATCTTTTGCAATTGAAGCCAGTAGCTGGAGCCATAGCAGCCATTGGTGTCCCAGGTATTAAACAGAACCACAAAGCCAGCGTATGCTAAAATATTCAGGCTTCAAATAAACAAGGCAGGCCTTAAGCCAGAAAGCTGAAAAAGTATCTTCTGGATTCTTTAACCTCAAGCAAGTGATACATAATAGTCACTCAATGATTTCAGACCCCGAAAATACTTACTGTGAAAGTGGATCCTTAACTTCTACTTATGTCTTAAATGTTTTTTCAAAGTTTTACTTTGGCAGATTAGTATAAATTCACACCAAAATTTAGCTCCAGATAGGAGCGGCAAACAGAGCCTTAACAACAATATTCTTGATAGTTTCAAAAAGCTACTAGTAAAACAAAATATGGGTCTTGTGTCTCAGAACACAGCCAATAAATTAATTCAGGAAAGGTGCTACTATTTTATAAACTCCATGTGTGTGTATCTGAGGTCTTTCAGTCCCAACTTGTACCTAACATTAACATAGAGACCTGTAAAACTTCCTCCTGTCATAAATAACACTTTAAAGACTTCTTCATTTAAAACAATTTTGAAAAGATCCTTATTAACTTAATAATGCTGTCTATTTATTTGTACTAGGTTTTTTGAACATTGGATAGTAATTAAGATTTAAATACATTTTTAGAGTGCACCAGATGATAGGTAAATATACATGTATCTTTACCTTGAAATAACAGGCCATTTTGTTTTAGTATAAAGCAACATGAAAGTGCTAGGAGAACACAGTATGAATTAAATTGCTATTTGCATTTCTTTGACTCTCATGATAATTTCTTTTAGCAAGTTTTCATGTGAGTTATTGATTAGATTATTCCCTGCCACCTGTTAGGTCAGTAAAATGAAAGATGGTGATATGTAGTCACTACAAAGTCTTTCACAATGAAACAATGAATTGTTTCCTGGTAGACTTCTCTCAGGCAGCTCTTTTTCTGCCACGGTGACTGACTTGACAGTCCATATTCTTACTAGGAAAGGGACTGGTGAACCATTACGATGACTGACCAAGTCTAGTGACCAAAGAAGTTTCCTGGGAAAATGAATTAATTTTTGAAATCACTATTTTTCTCTCAAAAGGAAAAAGTCAACATCAAATATACGTGTACACACAGATACATATATATACACATACACACAAATATATGTATGTTAAATGTGAAAACATGAGACTAAAATGAAACCTTTCAAACGAAGTTTTGAAATGTTGAAAGAACAGCTATTTCAAAATAAAATGTTTCTTCTTCATTTCAGCATTCATGAAGAGATGTTACCATGAGAGTTGCTGGTATTTAAACTTTTCTCACCCTATTTTTGGAAGATAACATATGTCAAAATATCAACATTTCCCATGGGGCAGGGATTTTTAACAGCTCTAATCAGTGTCATTTTCAATAGCTTTTGCTCTGATGTTTGTGTCTGCCTTCAAAATGACTGCTGTTTGGTTTCTGTCATTAAGGAAAAACCCCAAACATGGAATCAGGAGATAAGGAAGAGACCTCATGAGTTAATCTAATCTGTTCTCCTCAGCATAATGTAAACCTGCTGCATGTGTTTTGTTATCAAAAATTACTCTTTGCAAGTATCTGCTTTTTCCCAGATTGGGAAGAGTCATAGTATATCATCCTAAATTTATACTTGCTCTTTCATCACTAAGGAAGGATTCACCTCACCTAATCTCCTGTTATCTGAAAGTCTGGCACCTAGTTCAAAATAATCAGCCATTGTCTGTCAATAATTACAGCAGACAAAGAGTTGTCTATCTTCCCTCAATAGGCACTGTCAGAAAAAGATTTACCCATTGCAGAACACAGACAAGATCTCACCTTCCTGGTTTTGGACTGCTAATTCCTCTGATTATCATTGGAGTAGTAGATGAGATTGGATGCTTGCCTTGAGATTAATCCTCACTTAGGTCTTCACCTAGACGTGCTCATTTTATGTACTAATGAAGAATGTAATTTTATTGCAGGGTTCAGTACCAGCATCTTTCACCATCCTGTATCTCCCTTCACCTGAGAACTTTTTAGTGCTTCATAACCCCTATCTGGGAGCAAGATATGACTTTTTTCAGTCAATTAGTCAGACCAGATATTAAATAGAAATGACATCACAAAATCTAACATTCAGCCTTTACTACTGATGTTATCAGAGTAAGTGACAATTAAAGCAGAAGTAGACAATTGAATTAAAATAGCTTGCATCACCTTTTGCATAAGAAGATATCAGCAAGAAGTCTTTCCACAGAAAAGTCTCCTTAAATAATAGAATCAACTCTTTAAAAGAGAATGTTCATGAAAGCTGATGGGCAACAAATGAGCAAGATCAGTCAATATTAAGCAGTGAAACAATAACTGAAGAATGATATCAGATGTAAAAGGTAGAAGTAAGCCTGAATTTATTAAGAAAAAGTTAGATCCCTACAGCCTTCTTGATACATTGTGAACATCAATATGAACTAAGTGAACTGACAACTCATTCTGCTTTTAAACACCCTTTACTATCCTCGGTCATAGAGGAAAAGATCAATCACAATGCTGCAAACTGCAGCAGCTTTTTACCCATTGGCTCTGTTCAATGTTAAACATACAAGTAGCTCCAGTGAAATTAAACAACCTTTAACAAATCAGGACTTTAGGATGTGTATTGTTTAGTATACTACAGAAGAGTCTGGACTGTAGGAAAACTATGAATTAATCAACCATTTTTCAGACGAAGCAGAAGAAAGAAAGCAAAAAAAGTAAGGACATTCCACAGCATTGAACTACATGAGTGGGTAGCTGAGTGAAATTCAGTGTTGATGGACCTGTATAAGAAGAATCAATCCTTGTCTACTATGCAGATTCCAGATTCAAACTACACTAGCTGTAACGCATGAGAATGTGTGAAGAACAGAGTACTATCATTTGATGAAGAAGTGGTGCAGATTGAACTCTAAATCTGGGAATCGCATTGGGTGCTGCATCTCACAAACAAAATATGAACATCTAGATACCGGCAGTGAAGATTCCTAGATGGCAGAATTTCATCAGAGGAAACGTGGACAAAATGACTAATGGAAAGCTAAAGATAAGAGGAAAAGACAGAAGAGACTTCTATCTACTAATAGGTGGAATGCCCAGATTTCACTGAGCTTGCTTTTTTTCTTTTTAGAAACATGAGCATAAGTAGAAAATCAGTAAGTATGAGAAACTGCATATTTTAAAACTGTAAAAATGTGTTAATTTTCCATGCTAAAATTAATCTTAATGCACTCCTGTGATATGAAAACTCCTGTACATGAGACTTTCAAGATTCAGCCAACATTTGGTGATTTATTTGGTCAATGAAACAGCAACAGTTAGAGATGCTGAGGCAGAAACAAAGATCCATGCTTCATGGTCTAAGTCAAACACCAATCAAGTTCAAAAGTTGAACAGAAAAAAAAATGATATTTTAAACCAGTTTGAAGATGGTTAAATTCCTGTATATGTTAACAGATGTACCACCCTATTAATACTATGACTATCTTGATGGTGGTGGATGTTTACGTTTATTCTCTGTCATTCTCTATCTCAGCCTGGAAGTTAAGAGAAAGCATTTAAGAGGAATGCAATTTAAGACCACATCCCTCTGAAGAATTTCACTCAAGTGCTGTTGATGGAAAGATTTGCACTTTATTCTTTCTAGGAAGTCAAGATACTTTTTGTTTGTTTGCATCTTTTTTAAACCACCAAATTTAATTGTTTGCTTCCCTGGCTGTAATGAAATAAGAAGATAATGAGTTTTTCATTGTTCACTAATTGTATCCTAAAGATGAGACACAGTCAGCCAACTGTAAATTGCTGCTTTACTGTAATGTTTGGATTTTTCAGTGTAAATAGTCACAAATACATCTGTTCCCGCATAAAGTAAAATGTCTGTGTTATGAAAACAAGCTGATGTAGACAGCAATAGAAAAATAACTATGATGACTTCTGTTGATTAGGATCTGGTGTATCGTTTGAGTTGCTTTTGGCATCTCAGAAACACTCTTGCATGTTTCAGCACCATAAAGACAGGTGATATTTCAGCAGTTTTTCTTGCTCTCTAGTATTTAGAATTGCAAACCTGGAACTGATATTCACAGATAATATAAATCCTAGCATCTAAGTAACTTTGCAATGCAAAATGACAAAACCTGTTAAGGTTCAACAGGCACTATCTTTTCATTATCTTGGTTGTTTCTAAAAATAAAGGTTCCCAAGGTGGACTAAGCATCAAAGTTACATTAACTTTGAATTTCCTGGCATGTGTGTGTTTTCAATTTTTTTCTGTCTGTTGTGGGAACAGGCTAAATTTAACATTCTAATCTGATCCAAAGTTCCCTGAAGGATCCAGATAAAAATTTTCACCTTACTGAGTATAATGGCAGCTTTAGTATTGATATAAAAGTGACTAGGTTTTCATGTTAAAACTTCCAATCAGATCATCCATAATGTATAAGTTTCGGTTCAGAGGCAGAAAATGACTGCTTAATCAGCAAACCTATTTCTCTGTGGAACAGGGAGGTGTCAGTAGACAAAGTTTCATAATGGACTCGATCCAAACTCACATAAGAAAATCTCACTCATACAAGAAAAACAACAGGCTTTTGTATACTTTTGGTGACTTTGACAATATTCACTATGACCACTGTTCAGAAACCGCTTCTTCATAACAGCTCAGTTGTCCTTAATAAAATACACAACCTACTTCACTCTAGAGAAACGTGCTTAATAGTTACTTAGTGATTACAAGATTTGTAGCATGATTTCATAGAACTAAAAAAAACTATCTGATTTTAATTATATTTTCAAGCATTATTTGTTTTGCCCAGCTTTTGCATTAGAAATAATAAAAAGGAATCAATTAATTAATTCTGCATATATTGTAATTAATTCTGCATATATTGTACCATGGGAAGGCATTAATCTTGGCTCCAGAGGGGCATCCATATATATAGTTGCATTTGTCCTGCCATTAACCATCCAACATAACATGGATGGTGATGAAGCCTGACAGCTAGTGGGGCTGGAAACAGAACTGACATCCAGCTGTCTAGCATGTGGAATAAGCCATTCCACATGCTCTCTGCCTTCACCTGTGCACTTGTGTCTGCTCCCAGCATAGCTGAGACCAGAAGAACAATTACAGGGGAATGCCTTGTGGAGTTCTTTGATTAAAAAGCATATATCAAAACCAAACAGTTTTAGGGAAACTGGAAGCACAGTAAATTTCACTCATGTTAGGCTGTGAACTTTTTGGCAATGATGATGATGATTACTGTGTATTTTGAGTTCTGGCTATCTAAACTTACACACAACCAATCTTTTTTTTATGGGTCACACAATTCGCACAAAAGTCTGGGTGATTTGGCAATAACTTGCATGACAGTGTTTGTTTATTTTCTGAGCCCTTCCACCTTCTTTCCATTTCATTAAGTAGAGAAAATGAAAGCAGAGATAGTTCACAGTTTGGAAACAACTGTATGAGAAGTTCATACTGGCAAGACCATTTTTAATGTTTACTAACATTTTATAATTTTATGTACTCATATACATCCTATCTATAAAAATATATGCTTTATATGTATTTATAGGCCATATTTGTAGTCACTGGCATCTAATGCATTGCTTTGGAGAAGAGGGAACTCAGGAGGATCCAACTGACTTGGAAGGCCAACTAGTTGGCCAAAAATTAGAAATCTGCATAAAGACTATGTGTTTAAATGTTTTTAAATTAGACGGCCAGGTGATCACTGCTTTCTTTACTACTAGCCCCAAATTCAAAGATCATCCTGGAGCCATCTCTGTTGTTGGGAAAAGGAGATACTACTTTTTCCTAGGATTTATTAGTTCATAGAATCATAGAATCATAGAATCATAGAATAGTTAGGGTTGGAAAGGACCTTAAGATCATCTAGTTCCAACCCCCCTGCCATGAGCAGGGACACCACACACTAAGCTATGTCACACAAGGCTCTGTCCAGCCTGGCCTTAAACACCTCCAGGGTTGGAGCATTCACAACTTCCTTGGGTAACCTATTCCAGTGCCTCACCACCCTCACTGTGAAGAACTTCTTCATCAAGCCCTATCCTTTGAGTTCTTTTGAACTAATGAATATTTGCCTTATAGCAATCATTTTTGGCTTAAGCTTACAGCTGCAGCTCTTATCCTCAGAGCATTGAAGAAGCAAAGCTTCTCTAGCAGAAGCACCTCCAGTAGAAGAAATCCTGGGTTTGAAAGAAAACACACACTCCTGTTCTCTGGCAGAGGCTGCTGCTGCCTGTGACTGTAGAAAGAATGAGCAAAATATTGGATTGGTGCTCTTCATTATATGCTTGAAGCAGGAAGAATAAATATTAATAAGCTTAACACCACGAAGAAGAAAAATAAACATAAAGTCTCAAAAGGAAAGGAACAGAAATCACATTAAATCCAAACCCACATACACCTAAACTCTTTTCTTTGTGCTTGGGGTGGAGGGCTGAGAGGAAGAACACACATCCATCCACGCTTCTCCCCAAATGAAAGCTTTGCAAAGACCCTGTCATATAATCCAGGAATCTCTAGGAGACAGAATATATGTTACAGAGGGTAAAGATCAAGCAGCACTGAGAAGGAGACTATTCAGAATTAAACTGCACAGCCATTTTACATGCTTCCTCATTATTAGTGGCTTTAATAACAGGGGTGCCTATGCACTGTACTTATTCTAAATGTGTATTCATTTGATACTTGGAGTCACAATTCCAGTTGCTCATAGTAAAACAGATCAACAATTCTTTCCACCAATTTTCATCTAGCTTATGTGCATTTCTCATTAAGATTCTGCAGTGACTAGAACTAGTATTTTCTGAACTCCTATTGCAAAGAACCTATAACACAATCAGTGAGCTACACTGTTCCAATTACTTTGTCACTTGTCTACTTAAAAAATGTAATGAAAAGAGTACCAAGATAAACATACATGTGTGTAGGTGGGTATTACTGTTCACTTAGTGGTGAATAGTCTATCTGAGTTTATGCTCAGCACTTATTAGCAGGCAAACACTGCTAGTCATGATAGTCATGATAGTGTTTACTGTCTGGCTCAAAGGCAAATCGTTGGTATAATTGGGAAAATTCAGCTGTCTTCAGAAAGGACTGTTCCAATACCAGGACTTAGTTGCCTCCAGAGGATCTTGTTGTATTTGCTGTTAAAGCTGAATCTTTCCTATCTCATCTAGGCTGAGGTGTTTCCAGCTCTGTGGATTGGCTAGTTTTAAGGCTCACCAAAGAAGCATCACAACAACCCTACTAGAGGAGGCTGCTGGAGGCATGTTTTGAATTAATGTATCTTTATTAACAGCCAACAAGCCCTAGCTAACTACTGCCAGTGAAGATCTCAGCAAAATGCCAGGCCACTCTTCCTATTATTGTTTTTTACTTTCTGTTCCACATTCTGAGTTAAATCTCACTTAGACTAATGAATTCCTGAAGGTGACTTATAAAATAACAAAAGAAAGTAAATACTAAACAAAACAGAAAAACTGAAATTAAATTTCTTCACATAGAGGAAAAAAACTGCAATTCTCTTTGAGAAAACATGTAATTTTTTTCTAACCTCTTTCCTTCCCTCCAGGACCTTTATTTATTGTATATTTCAGCAGCTACTATCAGGTGATGAGTCTGTCAAATGATAATGTAACTGCCGACTTCATTTATTAAACTTCACAAGGGCCAGGCATGAAGTGTAAATAGAAAAATCACTATCTCTGGATGCCAACAATGATAATTGCAGCTACAGTTACTGTAAAGTCAGTGGAGTGCTTCGCAGAGTAAATGAGAGGCTGATTTTTCTTCAATAGATAAACATCCTGTTACAGTTCTGAGTGAGTGTAGGGATAACACAAACAACACGACTGTTTAGCAAATGCACAGCTTATCATTTGGCTAGTTGAAGGGAAAAGGTAGGAATTACAAACTCAAGTAATAATATAGAAAAGAAAATTGAACCCTGATTGAAGGAGAGATATATGCCCTAACATATCTCCAGGTCAACACTACAGTGAGAATGCATTTTCAAATTCCATCTCTGCATTATTCAAATAATAACTACCTGTTGCTAGCACAGCATTCTCTTTCTGCCTCCCCAGGGGTATCTTCAGTGTGTTCCCATGGGTATCTTCCAGCAGTTATGACTCTCATATATCACTCTGCTTTGAAGGGCTAAGCTCAATGCAACAAGATATTTAGCAGTGTTTCAGCAGGGCGTGAAAGAGGGAAGATGGACAATTCGTTAGACAGAAAGATGTTTTGAGTACAAGCTGTAGAGGTCTCGTTTTCATGCACGAAGGGTCAGATATAAGCTTTGAGGGATTTATTATGACAACACTGAATAATTAAAAATGAAAAGCTTGGGGCATTGCCAAAGCAGCAGAAGGGAAGTTGCACCTCCCCTCTTTAAAATCATTCCTGGCCATCTCTTTCATTCAGTTGGAGTGAACAGTCCTGTTATTATGCCATGAGCTGGAAAGATAGGAGGCAGTGGTTTAGTTCATAATTCCACTCAAGGCCAACCCTAGGGATAGATAAGCAAAATAGCTAGTAACGAGATCGGCAGGCATTTCTCAGCATTCCTCTCTTGCTTTTGCAGGAGACGTAAAGGAGGTAGTGAGTTCTACCAACAGTATATAGTGTCAGAGAGGGCAGGGTTCAAAGATTGGCTGAGTGGCTGAGTCTCTGAGTGACTTCTGCAACCCCGAAGGTTGAGGAAAATGTTTCAGTCTTTCTCCAACATCAATGACAAGCTTGGAAGAAGTCTTCATTTTACCACCATCCTTTTAAGTAAGGTCAAATGAATCAGATTGCCTCTATTTCTGAAGCAACAAAATGGCAATAGTAGCATTTCCCCATTGTGTATCAGATAGAAAGCATTTTGGTAGCACAAAGATGCTTTTTTGTTAGTATACACCTTATGGTAGGAAGAAAGGCTGGAGGAGTTATTTCTGAATTTATTTGGAGGCAGAAATTATTATTATTTTTTGCCAGCAGTGAAAAAAAACCAAGAGCAGATTTCAAGCCATGTGGTAAATAACCAGATGCCATTGACAAATTAATAAATCTTCAAATAATAACAAGAGTAACTTCTCAAATGAACTCAGAGTGAAGTTTTTTTGGTAGCAGGTCAAACTAACATATGGTCGGCTTAGACACTGGGATGACAGACAGAATCTGAACAGCAGCAATCAAAACAAAATCTGTTAAGAAACAGACAGCAAAAATATGATCAGTGGAGGCAGGAAAATTAGACCGACAGCTGAGAAGCAGATAAATGATAAATAAGCTGTTTGGCTTTTTCTTTGTAACTGGAGTTCAAGCAATTGTCCCTCAGCTATATTATTTCATAAACTTTGGATATCTTACCAGGTTGATAATAGGAAAGTAATTTAAAAGTAAATACCCTGTATCCATAGGAAGCGCAACACAAAGCACCACTGACCCTGTTTTCAAAAACTATATACATTTGTAGTTGCCTAAACTTAATCTCCCATTTGCATCAATACAAAGTAGATCTGAATATATTTCTATGTCCATTTTTGCCAGAGTTTCGGTCATGTTAGACATTGCTGAACACATGGAGGAACTGAAAGACCCAGACAAATTACGAACAGGTAAATGCAGCAGGAAGGTCTCAGTTTTGGCTTTCTTGGTTTGCTGATTGCTCCTGCAACTCTCTCTGGGAGAAGGTCAGACAAGACACCTACAGCAACACACATGTTATCCTTTGCCTCCTAGCCCCCTACTGCTGTTCAATGCCACCTCTCAGACCAAAGCACATCATGCAGAGCTGAAACAGCAGAACAGATCTTATGAGCACTTTTCATCTGCTTCAGTGCAAACTCAGCCAGCTTAGTTCAAACACCCTTTTCAAGCAAATTATTTATCCAAGTCCATTATCTAGATCTGGTAATATTCAACATATGTAGCAAAACATGGGTAAAAACCATAGATCTAATGGAATCAGTGGAACACCTTCTTATGTCAGTGGAATTAAAATACGTAGAAAACATAAAAACTTACTGTTGTCATGAGTAAATTACAACCCGTGCATACTCTTACTTCAGGATCCTCTTGAATTCTTGAATTCCTGTTGAGAACAGTCAGTGTGTGGAAGGAGAAGATTTAGTTGAAGAATCACAGTTAACATTTCAGTTTTGATATATCTGTGCATGCACGGGTGGATATATATTTACTTGGCATGATGCTATGAACTCAAAGAATTTTGAGTTCACTACTGTAGCTGAACCCAGGACAAAAATCTCTTCATCCTATTTTGCTTTATGCCTTCTAATTCATAAAAGAGCAATAAACTCTTGTGAGTTATTTTGCTTACTCTACTGTGACCATTCCACAGTTGCCACCTATAACATGGTTTTAGTAATTGTAATTACAGAATAGCAGAGTTTCTATGAGCTCATGTGCATGCTTTCAGAACCGTAAGAGCAAAAATAAAAAGTAAAAAAGTTAATCTTTTGATTACAGTCTAAGCAGTTGCATATTCATGTCTTAACAGGAACTGTAACAGTTTTTATGGATGAATATTTATTCCCACTACAGGAACAGGATTTAGGACCCTCCATCCTTTCCAGCATTTGTTTGGCTAGTAGAGGTGACTTGCCAGTCAGAAGGAATCAGACCATCATGCTGTGGCCAGGCCAAGCCATGGTCCCCACCTCTCCCAGCAACAGCCAGGAGTCATGGCTGGATTCCTGGGGACGCATAGGTGAAACACTGGAAATGGAAGTGCCAACATAGGGCAGTGTAACAGGCAAACCCCTTAGTGAACAGAACTCTCTATTGGTAAAAAGGGATATTAATTCATTCATTATGACTAAGTGCTTGGTTAACTAGACTGGTGATGGTTATTCAAAAATTAGTACAAAAATCAGCCCAATACACAACGGGAAAGAGGTGCAGCTAATGAGGGCTTTTCTCCCTCAGTGAACAAAGACAAACCTGCTTGCCAAATACAGTTCTATTAAAGATTAAATTAATAAAACCTTTCTCTATGTTGAATTCTGCAGGCAATTCTAAATTGTATATTAACATTCAACTTCATTTCTATCTGTGGCTTTCTACACTTTTACAAATAAGGAGTTGAATTCCAGAAAGAGAACGCTGGACTATTATCCCAGGCATGAAATGTCAGGTTGTATATATTTACATTTCCTAAAGAACACATTACCTAGTGGTGAAAAGATAATACAGAAAATATAATACATGTGAAAGATGATAGTAGGAAATGCACAGTATTCTTAAGCCCTCTAAAACACCAATAGGAAAGATTTTCTGCTTGGAGATATGGAAAACAATTTGCCAACCAGCAGAATGATGAGTTGTGTTTAAGTCTGTATTGAGTCATATTAAAATGTCATCAAATCGGTGAAAAAATCCACAAAATCCACACAGATTGCATGAGTTTACTATGTTCAGATTATGATTTGCACTTGAAAGAGGGTTATTGCTATTGTAGATGGCACAAGGCAGGAGTTGCTTTTCAAACAGCTGAAATGAAAACAGCTTACACTGGACAAACTGCTTCATGTAAGGTAGAGGTGAAATTAGAAAGACTGATCTGAAAGATGGAAACTCTGAAGTCTGTGAAATAGTGTTTTTCATACTGATGACTGTTACTGTTTCCAGCATCTTACAGTATAATATAATCCAAAACCCATTAGATTCTTTCCTTTTGTGGAACTACAAGGTTGGCAGATGTTTCTGATTTGGAACTTGAAACACAACCTCACTTAAATATGTTGCTCTGATGAGGTTCAAGTGCTTTACTGAATCAAAGCCTTTCCTAGTAAAACACACACTTTGTTTTATATACACTTACACAGAATTAAAAGGTTACTGTTCCTCAGCTGAGCCACAATAAGTGTGTACCTACAGTTGAACAGTCTGCCATAATATAAAATCAAACAGCTTAGCTGAAACTTTCTGTTGTTTACTTTTTCTTACATCACTTTGGCTATCAAAACATACATGTAATCTCTCACCTGAGTTAACAAACCACCCCCACATGTTTGTTTAACTTCTCTGGAGTTATGGTAAATACCAAAAGTCCCAGTTCTGGTGATGCAGGGACAGGTATGAGATTTCCTCAAAGCACGCTGTTTAAAAAAGTCCATTTCTTTCAGTGACTGCCTTCTTAGGACTCAAGCTGTCTTTCTGCAGGAGAAAGACACTATACAATTCAATTTTTGCCATTTGAGAACTGCAAAATACAAGTAAATATTTTACTATCCATTTTATGATTTTTTGCAAATGAAGTGCATAAAGGAACTAAAGAGATTATAGCATTTCTGTATTTCTATTCCTTCTTTATGACCCCCCAAACATTAGGTGAAAATCTGTAAGTTTATCCATAATGTGCAATGATACAGCACATAGATTCTAATAGAAAGTATTACAATGCATACATTTCCCAAAGCAGAGGCTGATGAAGATGGATTTCACTGCATGTGGAACTGGAAACGTACTTGTCAGCTAAGTATTTCAACAGTATTAAATTCACAATAAAAACCAAGCAGTCATTATTGTTCTTGGTGTAAGTCCATGGGATTGCTAAAGTATCTGACTGCAACTCTTAAAGAAAAGGCACACTTTAAAATGATGTTTTGTCCAGACCACAAACTGCATAGGAAGAACTGCAGTGCTGCTCTACTGACAATTAATTTTAACACTGTATGTGAATATTTGAAAGGGGGATTTTTAAAACCACTGATAAATGCCCATTCAGTACGGAGTGTATATAAAAAGGTACTTCATAGAATTTTTTTTAGTTTTTTTTCTTTTAACACTTCTGTATCTCTTTGCCCTTCCTTATTAGTTAGTTAATAGCTGTGGTGTTAAACTGTTTTTGCCAGAGAAAGCAGTCCATTATATGTCTAGAGTGATACTCAATCTGATCTTACTTGCTTGGAGTCAGATTTCAGGCTGGCTAAGCCACTGTCTAGAGGTAGGTGGCTATTATTTTCAGTTCACCCTAGAGACAGCCACAGGCAAATTCAATAATGAAATATGGTGAAGCATTGTTTTCAAATAACTTCAGCAGCAGTGAGGATATCATAGCTCAGAACTGACCACAGAAAATATTTTTTAGCTATTTGAGTACATTAAAAAATGAATTTTCAACAGAATTCAACCATAAAATGAGTGCAACAGAAAAATCAGGAAAGGAAAATACTTGCCTTACTGATAAACACACAATATATTCATGAGCAGTCCTGACTCTTAAATTGGAATTAGCAAAGCGTGATTAGGCCACCATCAGACAGCCTGGCCACCACAGTCCTTCAGAACATCCTAGGATAGTAAGACATTGAGCTAACGTAATTTCAGACTGTTGAAGGGTTAAGTGAATAATAGAGAAATTGCTTCTTAGGAAACTGAGACATAAGACAGTAATACTGTAAATCAGTATGACTCAAAGCGCACAGTGAAAAGGTTTGACACTGTGTTTTAAGCCTATGCTTTATGCTTATTTCTTTAGTGACTGTACGTGTCATTTAAGCCAAAAGTAGATTTCACCTACAGCAGTTTGGGAAATGTGTCTAACCAAAAATGGTATAAAAGATCAAGATACAAAAAAAAGCTACATATATTTCAGACATAACATTTAAGGAATAAAACCCCTTGTAGTTCTTGCTGAATAAAACTGATTGAGATTGAACAGGCACCAAACCAATGGGATTTCTGTGATTTGCACCATGGAATACAAGAAAATGTTTCAATCCTGTGCAGTTGCACAAAGTGTCCACATTAATGCTCCTAAAGACAAATTTACTGGACAGCCATGTTGACAGTTCTGGGCTTGCTAAATTTTGTAATTCACGCTGTACCTATGAAAGAAAAGGAATACCTGTTAGAAACACAATACATTTGCCAGCCTCTAGCTGTGAAATGATTTGGCACCTGGGAAACACCAAGTGCCGGTAAGAAGTCCTTTACATGGTGTTCTCAAAACTGACATGACTGACTCCACAGTCATAACAGCGAGGTAGAAACAATAGTTTCCAGCTAGTGGTATTTTACATCAGCAGAAGTACTTTGCAGCTGAAGAGAACTTCTGATTACCAAAAAAAACCACCAAACCTTGAGAGATCCAGAATGTTCTGGCAATGACCAAATAAAGACGTGTACTCTTGTGGTGGAGGCAAGAGCCTTGGCAGTGATGACACTTTTCCCTCAGACTGAATTAAAGTGGTGTTTTAGAATCAGAATCTCAGAATAGTCAGGGTTGGAAAGGACCTTAAGATCATCTAGTTCCAAACCCTCTGCCATGAGCAGGGACACCACACACTTTGTTTTTTTTTAATCACTTGAACTAGGATTTAATTTTTGGTCTCCCATAACCATTATTAGAATATCTCTCAAGCCTACATGTCAAGTTAAAATTCAGGTTTTAATCTGAAAAAAAAAAAACCCAGACATTTGGAAACAATTCCAGATATTTTTATTTTTTTTTTTTAATTTGCTTTGAGCTACCAAACAGATTTTGAAGCTGCAAATGTTGTTTGGAGTGATCAACATCCAGTGTTTCATTAACAGCTCTAGTGATGAAACATGCAACCTAAGCAATACGCATGTCATTATATGCCCATCTTTATAAATCCAGAGGAGCCACCAAAGACAACTGCCTAATGGGGAACAATACAATTGATTGGATTAAAGAACCAACCAAACAAAAAGCTTCCCCATGTATTTATATGTAGCCCCACTTGCACTATGTCATCCCAGCCTACTGCATTGTCTCTCTCCTAAACTGCATCTTCTTTAAAATTTGTGAAATTCTAGGGGGTTTGTCCTCCTTTGGGGAGAAGCAGTTGTGTATTGCACATTTATAGGGTTCCAAATGTGTGATCTGTTTGTGACAGACATTCAAAAGGATCTTAAACAAAGATCATGATTCTCATGAATTATTTTTTTTAAGAATCTCACCAGCAACATAGGAGGCAGCCAGCTGCAAAGTGAAGATCTGAATGGTATTTACTTTACATTTACTACAGCTCACCACTAGCTTCAGGCACATCAAATTATAGGCACATTACACTATGTCCTTTCAGAGCGTCTACCAAAGAAGGAGCTGTGTCAGACCATGATAATAAAAATTCAGATAAAGGTCACTGCCTTTAACACTACAAATCATATTACCTATTCCAGACATTTTGACTTAAATCACTGCTCTGAATGTGAATGTCTTTTCAAACTGCCTGAAAAGATGTGGGAAAACCTTACTGTTTGTTTAGAAAGTAATTTTACTGACCCACTAATATTTTACATAGGTTAAGTTTCAGTCCAGGAAACCCTTTTTCTTTTTCATGCTTCAAAACTACGTATTACTGGACCCAGCATGGCTTTCCACACTCTTTTGAAGAATTTTCCCCAAGAAAGTTGTTGTATGCTCCAACACTTTTCCAAGCCTATTATAAATACTTATCTTGGACATTGCTGTGTTAGAAGACAAATACAGTAATACCACAGAAGGGTTTTTTGAGATAAGCTTTCCTTTTCTCTTCCATGCCTGCCACTTCCACTCCAGAAGCAAAATGTAGTTGAAGCACAAAACTATCAAAATGAGAGTTGAAAAACTAAAGCTGATTTAGATGTTTTAAATTCTTTCATATATAAAAATATATATTTGTACTTCATACTATATATATCCATATCTCCATTTGTACTACAAACAGAAGAGGAGAAAAAACACAGGAAACATCCAAGAAAATTTTAGAGGCATAAACATCGATTTTGTGTTTTGGTTTATTATTATTATTTTAAAATAACCAAAATTTGTCTTATGGTTCTTCAGAATTAAGCATATCACCTTTCTGTGCAACAGAAAAGAAAAACAAGGAACATAATTTTCTGGCTTTGGAAGTTAAATCTCAGTTTAATTTTTCCTGCCACATTAATGTACAACTAATGTTTAACATGTGTTTCAGTTCCTCCAATGAAAGTTCATTTAGTGCAGTAAGTCTGTGGATTAGGCAAGCTTTCTCAACAGCTGATTCAAATCTGGGATCTTTGATTATAAAAGAGGCTCTCAGACCAGCTAGCAGGTTTGGTGTTAGTGGGTACAGAATAGATTTCTTTTTCCAATATTTGGGGGACAGCTGCTGTCATCTGCTGTTGTATGTCAGATGTCACCACAATATATAGAGCTGCTGACAACTGCATAATTCAGGCTAGCGTTCAAATTGCCCCAGTTCATCCTGGAGACCAAACACAATCTGTGGAGCTATATGTTTACCCCTTGTGGCCAGCACTCAGGATCTGAGTAGCACTCTGACTGGCACACATCACTACGGGAAAACTTTCATCTTTATTACAGATTCTTATGTATGTGCCATAAAATTGTCATGCCTGAAAAACACATTCAACATCACTCTAAATTTCCAAAAATAATTACAATTTGCATCATTTGAAAAGTAGCAAGATCCCACAAATCTCAAAGCAGTCACTGTTCTACAAAGCAGAACCTTGGATAAAATTTTTTCTTAGCCAGTATTTGACTTATTTTTATTTCTGAAAGCTGAAAAACACAAATCTAAGCCCTCTTCCCAGAAGCATGATAAATCTATCATTCAATAAGAAAACTGGCAAAAACACCACAACAAAAAGGCTTTTTTTGGTTGTCTTGAAATGTTCTGAATATTTACTAGTTGTGCTATGCAGTAGTGCTAAGGTAAATGCTGCAGTATTCTAACCACTTCTAAAGGATACAGGGAAGGGGCACTAACAGTGCAGATGCCTACAAAAAAATTTAAGCAGCTTTTTTTTTAGATCTTTAAACTGCAGCATCACTATTTTCAGACCTAAAACAGGATTTCAGGGGAGTGTGAAAAAAGATTATTTCTTGAGTGAGGTCCTAGTCAGCTGAGCATAAGGAGTTTCTTTATTCCTTCTCTGAGAGGCACAAGGGAAGCATTAAAAGGCATGGTGTTACCTTGCCTACAGTGATCTACATTACATCCTTTTGTTCCAAGGCCGTGGCCTACAGCAGGGTGGAACAGTGACAGGATAATCCACTGCTTACATCCTGACAACCATTCTTCCATATTGTTTGGAAGGAGAATTCACAAAGATCATTGTCTGACCAGGGATGAGAGCAAGCAGTTTACACCCAAGCCTTCTGAAGTATGGGAGTCATACTCTAGGAATGTGTATATATAAAGGGTGGTTCATAGAAGATATCAATGCACAGTCACTGGAGAAGGCAGGAGCTAGCTCTGGTGTTTGACTATCAGGTATTTATTCTTATTACTTGCTCTAGATTTCTATCCTGTTAGCTAATTTCATGTCTCAAATTATTAAAAATAAACAGGGTTTATGAGTGTGCATCTAGTGTGCTTGCAGCTGGAAAAGGTATTTGGCCATTAGTATGATTTGAAAAAGTAGGCTTTTTAAAATCTGTCAATTTGACTAGTCCTTCACCTCCAGATGGCTCTCATCTAATCTAGTAACACAACTGCTGACTCACCTGGTGGTTGTTTCTTCCCTTTCAGCTGCCTCTTTCTTTCAAGCTGCCTCTATACCCTTGTTCCCATAAGCCCTACCCTTACACCCATAAAGCAATAGTCTTGCTTAAAAAAAGAAACAGATTTTTGTGGGAGAAAAGATAAGAAAAACTTAAAACCAGCAAAGCCCATGAAAAAAAAACTTTAGCAGCATCCATATTTCCCTCAACTGGAGGAGATTATATACACAAATAGCACATTCGATAGAACATTAGCATTTATAAATATGAAGTGTTATTTGGAATTTTTAACTCAGCCTTCATTAATTTCTCTGCAGCATGAGATGCCCTGTAAACAGAAAGATATGTTGTAACTCAGCTAAAAAAATCTTTTTCCTCTCCCAGGTAAGCTGTTGTCTGAAGAATTTCCAAACCCAGCAGCTGGTTCCCATGAGAGCCTATTCTCTACAGTGTGATTTATGCTATTGAAAACCAGCAAATGTCCCTGTAAATGGGTGCCGTGCTTTAGCAAGCTTATGCTCCCAAATAATTCTGGCTATAGCAATCTCAAAGAAATAATTCCACCATGAAAGGACTCAAGGCTTTGTACTTGCGTACAACGTGTCTTGAATGCTGATACAACCCAAGTATGTCCTGTACCTAAGGTAAGTGGATTTTGCTGGCATTGCTGTAGCTACACTAATGAGACACTAGCAGAGAATTCCTGTGTGTCAGAGCAATTTGCAGCTGGATATCTTCTAAAAGGACCGTTATATGCCATAAGGCAGTTGTGTGTCACGACAAGGCTGGTAAGGGAATTTTGCAGCAGAACTGGGCACTTAAGGGTTAGACAGTGTGGGGGAAAATACCTACTGAGATATTCTCTGAAAGCCCAGGAGGTGAAGGTGAATGGTTACACAAGACTTGTTTAAGTGAGGCTGAAAAAATTCCACAGACTGAATGAAATCTCCCTGCCCATTGCTGATGACATGGCTGTTTAAACACAGGAGATGTGAGGGACGGAAACTGAGAACAGGCCTGAAGTAAAACAATAGCTTGACAGGAACCAAACCAAAATAACCTTATTGTCTTGGACATGAGATGAGAGGCTCTAAAGGCAAGCTGGTTTGGAAAATTTATTATATTTAGAATCACTTGACAGAGCAGATGTAAATTAACTTTTACTGGGGAAAAAAAACCCCACACCTCTCTCAACAAAATAAAGATTTTACTTTAAGCGGCCACTTTCAAAAGCATTAATTAGACCTCCAGCTTCTAAACTTCTTCCTCCACCCAAGTGTCTTACAGGTTAAAAACCACAGTTCTGTTTTAACAGCTGGTTCGTATCCAGCCTGTATTAGTGCAACTCAGCTAGTAGTACTGTCCTGAAGAGATTAAGTGGAGAAAAATATCTACAAGCACACGTCATCAAAACTGACGTTGCTCCTCTTAGTCAATAATTGGAATATTCTTTCTTCCAGCCATGGGGTTACTCTCATCTCATAAAATAACTCTTGTAGTAAAGTGGTTGTACAAGCTTATTCTTGAGCCAGTTACCCCAAGGTAATGTAATTTAGCCAAGCAGAAAAAGGTAAAAGTCTACCCGCAGCACTGAAAACTGAGTTTAATCATTTTGAAATTACTCTGTTTGAATGGATCTGAACTCTCACCAAGGAGACAGGGAGGAATAAATTGGTCAATAGGTCAGAGTTACAAGGAATATCTGTAAGTCTGCAGACTGGCAGAAGCTCATATTTAAGCTTTTAAAATGTCCATGTCAGTCACTCATGAAACAATCAAAAGCAAAATAATACATGAAAACTGTTTTGCATATCATTCATTACCTGAACTAACATGTTCACAACTTCTGGCAAAAGGAAAATTTGTTAAAAAAAGTCTGAAAAAAATAAGAAGTGTTTTATGAACTTTTCAAACTTCTACCATTTTGTGCTGTACGAGGCAAAAAAGAGAGAATGTTTACGTAATTTCTTCAAATGTATTGATTTTTTATAATTGCTTCAAGGAGGCTGCTGATTTCATTTCCCTAAATGGACACCAATTTAGTGTTGATGTAAACCAGAAAGTATATTGGCTGTATTTAAGGAATATGATGCTGATTCAATTGACCTTTTCTTTTTCTGAATGATGGATGTTGGGCTACAATCTGAACAAGAATATTGTTTTTGCCTATTGTAAAGTATCTAAGTTTTTGATGTATATTCTACATAAAGCGAATCTATGTACGTATATATCTGCTATCATAATCCTTGTACTTACCATGTAAAACAACAGCTTTCCTGGAACTTTAAATAAATACGGTAGTGGCCATGTTGAATTAAAAACTGCACATTTGGTTCCTAGTTTTCTGTCTCATGAGTAGTTCTCTCCGAAGAATAGCTTTTTTTAGAAATATTTGTCAAATATTTTAATCATTATCTACTGGCTGCTTGCTTCTATATGCAAGCATTGTTAAAGCAAGAACTATTATTTATTGACTTGCCCCTAAATCTACAAGTGCACTCCTTTTCTCATCACAGGTGTCAAGCCAAGCATTCTTTCATGCCTATGACGGTTTCTACTTTAATGACTTTTTTAATAATTAACTGGAACAGGATCATTTATGTCTTTTTATTAAAAGATTAGAATTCTTTTACAGCTTTTTTTTTTTTTTTTTTCTCAGAGGAAGCTGATTTTCTTGAAAGAGGGATTTCTTCCTATGGCCTTTGGATTGATAAATGTGAAATCGTTTTCTGCATTTGGTAAAGGATATATATCCCATGGAAATCTCAGAACACCATAGCTATTTTATATAACCTCTGTGATCATTACAGGGCACACCTAAATGTGTATTACACATACCAAATGGAAATCTGGAGTTGCATAAAGCCCACTGTGCTTCATGTCAGGTGGTACTCAATTATCAATATGACTCATGAGACACTGCAATGTAAAAACCTCACTGAGAGGGCTCAGCCTAGTATGCCTTTGAGAAGATGCTCTCCTTTTCCAAAGCATGATGCATTAGGAAGACCTGACTGACAAGGTGAATCCAGAGCTGTCTGCTAAGCTGTCAAGACTGGTACTAACGTATTTCTTCTTTAAAGCCTAAAGCAACATTTAAAATTCTAAGATCCCATAGTGACACTGTCAAACCCAATGCATGTACAACATCTGAACCTAAGGAGACTGTAATTCAGTAGTGCCCAGGGACCACAGTAAGTGAGGAATCTGAATGAACTTCAAGTTTATATATGCTGGGGTATCACTGAGAGACATGTTCATTTATCACTTGGTTAAGATTCATTCATCTCTCATATAATTAGTACTCTGTAAGGTCCTATTACTCAGCAAAGGCCTCTTACTGTGCTCAAATTGAATTTTCCCAGCAAGTTTGACAGCTTATAGGAAGATCATTTTACTGAAACCAGTAATAATGAACTTAGATGACTTGAGAAGGTATGGGTACCTCCCAAATGATATTGCTTTGACACACTGTCATGGTAAAAGGCTGATGGCTGGATATGTGAATGTACTTCAGCACATTGGAACAGATACTTCCACCTCCAGAATCACAGCCCATGATTCCTGATTCCAGCTACCACTTCTCTGTGCAGTCTACCCAGGGACTACCCAGAGGTCAGTTTTATATCTCTTGGGCATTTAGAGTTCTACTGCTGAGCTTGAACAGGACTGTCTTCATCCTTACAGAGTATGAACTAGATACATCATGAACTAGATGCCCAGCTCAACTCAGGAACATTAAACATGTGGTTCCCCTGACAAAAACTGCCCATCCAGTAAATACAGCCAGGACACATGCTTAGCTCTATACAAAACTTTGTCAGGTAATCTGGCATTGGTACCTTCCCCTTTTCATTGGGTTGTCCCAAATCCATCCCGTTATTCAGAATAAGAATTGCAATAAATAAGAATAAGATGTAATCAATTCCTTCCCTAACAAGGATTCAGAAAGGACTCATAGAAGCCAGAAATATTCATACACTAATAAATCAGAGATTGTGGCATCAAATATGCTTTGGAGAGATGCAGTGCCCAGCTCTCAGATGCTGAGAAATTTGTGTTCTAGTCTCTGCTAGTGTTTTGTACGAAACAGCAACCAGCAAAGATTCATTTTCTTTCCCTCTACTGCAGACCAAAGCTTCTACTTTGCACCAGAAAAGCATGCATGCAAAGTCCAAGGTCAAATGAGAAGTTTATAGGTTAGGAGTTTCAATACTGTCTGTGACATCAAAGGCATTTCAAGTAACCCTGCTTCTTTCCTAGATTGTTTGAAACTGTTTCTCTTCACCATTCTCCTAATGTACATACATTAACAACAGTGCCCTCTGTGTAACAACCCCTCCCAAGAGAGGCAAAGACGTATCATGTCTTTCATCCCTCATTACTATCTGTTCTCATTAACTCCATCGTTATTGTACAGTTTATTTCCAAAACATAAATATCAAGAAGCTTATTATCTCAATTTGGAAGCAGAGAAAGCTGAGGTCAAAGCAGACCCGCAGAATGGTTTAATCTTCCTCGTTCTCTACCAGGACAATGCATCTATATAGAGAATTGGAGAAGCCCTGAAGAAAGCATCAGGCTGTAAGAAGCAATAGCAGTAGGCAGAACTAACTTCAAAGAGAGCTCATATACCTATTAAAAAAACTTGGAAGGGCTACCTACAGCTTATTTCAGGCAACTGGAGAAATTGAGACACAAGTCAACTCAGTGGACATACCAGCAAAGAAACACAATAGCAAAGAATAGATCCAAGAAGATTTCCTTGGTGTCATAAACTTCCACTTTACTCCCAAGACTACCCTTTCTCTCCCCAGAGCAATATGTGAATAGTGAATTTGGTTAACTGGTCATCAGCTTGAACCACCTCTGTAGTCCCATGAATCTGAGTCCATTCAAACTTTAAAGAGCAATTGGAGTATCATACATCGTTTCCACCTTAATCATGACATAGGGAGACCCAAGAAGTGCATCTCTCCCTGCTCAGCCAAATCTTCATAGAAAGATTATGCACAGAATTCAAGTCTTTTTGATATAATAATGAAAAATTATTCTTGGCTCATCAAGTTTCATACCTCTTGCCTGAATAACTGCCTTGACAACTGACCTTCTGTTGTTTCTTGAATTTAAAGACTGATCTTACATGTCCATGAAGCAAAAGGAGACAAAAAAAAATTTTGTAAAGGTAAAGATGGTAAAAAGCTAATAAATTTGGAAGTACAGGAAATCAATTTTCTTTGTGCATCATCTTGTTTCGCTATTGACAATTATTATTATTACTATTACTACTACTATTACTACTACTACTATTATTTTAGTGCTATTGCAAGTCCCCTGTACTGCTCAGGCTGTCTGGAAAGCCCTTATTCACTCCCTAAGACTTCCTCAAAGGCACCTGTGACAAGGGTCTTACACAGCATAAATCAGCTAAGTTCTGCAAAGCAAATTCCAGGCAGAGAATTTGATTTTAAACAAATGCTGTGTAGTGGAAATGCGCACATGCTCACATCCAGCCTATGCATGCCACCTGTGCAATATTTCTTAAAGCAGAAATCTAGCACCTAGAGGAGAGGCTATCACACAGGCAAAAACCCACCTCACATAAAGTGCACCTTCAGAAGTGCAATTTCTTTCAAGGATATGGCGCACCCAAAACTTTGCAGATGCATCCAGACACACTTTTGCTTAAGGTCTCATTTGCACATAAATCACCTGAGGAAGCAAATGAATATACCTGAAAGGCACAGGGCAGCATGTTAAATCCACACACTGCTCTCAGTTACTTTGACAGCCCAACTCCAGCATTAAGCAGCAAGATCTCAATTGTATATTGTGCTATTCTTCACCCAAATGTATAAAAGCCCTTCACCTTTATCAGCCATAATATTCTTACATGACTTTTATGCATATTCAAATTTATATTTATCTTGGGATTTTTGGAAGCAGGAGGTACTTGAAAAATACCCATAGCTTGAATAAATATGTTATTTGGGTTAATTTCCTGGGCAAAACTGCCATGGGATTTTCAGTGCTGTTTGCACAGACTTGCATAAATGGCACAAGGAAAATTAAGCATTTGTCTGAGCAGCAGTTGCTGCTTCCCTTCCCTGCTTTTCTCCTTGTTATCATACAGAATACCACTGGGATCAAATTAGATGAGGGCTAGACAAGCAAATAATCTTAGGTTTTACCTGAGACTCAGGAAACATGTATTTTAAATCCAATACGTGTTGTTAGCCTTTGTTGCAATTTGATCTATCACTTCATTTCAGTTTCTCTAGTTACCCTCTGCCTGTCTGTCTCATCTGATGAGCCTTTGCTGTTCAGTTTGCTTGTGGTAGTGTCACAACAGACTGGTTCTGTTCCCTCAGCAAAGGTCTGCTTGTGCTGCTGTGACCTTATTTATTTTACACTCAGACATTTGTGCACAGTGGTCCTCCTGTGTAAGACTGAGAGAACTTGCTTATCTTGCACCGTGAATGTCAGAGAGGGCTTTCAGTGAGAAGCAATGACGCTGTGACAAACCTGCGTCCATCTTCACTGCAGAGCTATATAGCTAACATTCACAGTTTGCTGCCGTTGTACATAGCTGACTCAAAGTTAAGGCAGGATTAGTAAGCAGAGCTGAACTTCCCAACTAGCAATTTGAGGATTTTGTATGTTTTTGTAAAAATGACCACATGGTGACTTCTCAGGAATAAGATATTATAAAAACACAAAGAGGAAAATAACAATATAGGCTTGATTGGAGTAGAAGAAACTCCTCTGTATTGTATCATAACTTCCCAGGTCTCCTTTATTTCATTCATTGTCCTTAGAATTAAATGATACTCATTTAAAACTACTAGGTTCACGAAGCATAATGTAAAATTAAGGGGTACGTCAACTTAAATTACACAGTTCTCCATCAGAGCAATTAATTGGAGAAATTAGTCATTGTTTCGTAAACTGAAAGCAAGTAAAATATATGTTTTCAATTTACAAAAATGTCACCAATATCCTTTAATTATTTTTCCAACTAAGTTATTAGTAGTTTCTTTACTCTTATAAAGACAGGTTTTTCATAATATAGTATTAGACTGCAGATATCACCACCTCTGCTTCCTAGGTTGACACCTTCCCTTTTTATGCTGAATAACTAGCACTAAAATGCAGCAATTAAGAATAAAGGCCAAGCTCAGCTTGTTCATGAGTGGCTCTAGATTTACCATAGCATGAATAAAAGCAGAATTTGGCATACTTCTTTAACCAGGTTCAGAGTATTTCTTTTTCTTATTTAACATGTTATTATCCTGGGCCATAATGAATCCAATCCATGCTTCAATCCAGTGGTAGGAAGGAATCATTATTTTATATTTTCTCAATATTTCTTCAAGATTTAGGATGGACTCAGTAGTTCATTAGTTGTTGACTGCTTCAGATAGATAGATATAGATTGAAAAACATATGCACCGAGAACATCCATGGGCTAAGAACATGCTCTGATTTAATACCCACAACGTGTCATTCTGAAGTCAATTACCACTGAGCACAGGTCATGTGCATTCAAACAGCTATAACTCATTCATTGTGCTACTTGTGATCTCATAATATTGACTGTCTGACACAGAGCTTTTTGACCCTTCTACAGCTATAGTTAATGGAAATGAGATTTGACCCCATGAAATTGGAGTTCCAGCTTCTGCTTTCAAAATTAAGACATCCATATTTAATCCTACTGCCAAAAATACAGCCAGGTATATGATTATAAGCTGTAGCCCTGTTCCAGGGATCGAAGGATTCTGGGTGGAGAAGGAACGTAAGCCACACATATACACCCCAAACTACTAGAAAGTTTATTACAAGATCTAAACCAGATGTAAAATCCAGAGATATCCCAAGCCAGAAAGAGAGAGACCTAAAGGCTACCACAGAACAGATTAGGCTCAGATTCTTACCAACCTACACATTTGTTCAATGACCAGGAGGCCAGCTCTGAGGTGCACTGAGAGTAAATGGGGTGGCAGGCACACACTTTGCAGGCGTCCCCGCGGAGGTAAGGTTGGCCATAAAAGGTCCAGGTCCAGGTCCATCTCCATCTTCTCTCCTCCTCTCCTCTCCCCCTCCTTTCTTCTCTTGATCTTTCTTGAACCCCAAGCCTTTTATATCCCCAAAAGTGCCAAGTCATCCAGACGCAGGAGGTCAGTCTGCATCCCAAGGAGTGGCCCTGCTGGCTTCCTTTTCCCGTGCACATTCGTCCTGATACAGGGGTGCAGCCTGCACCAGGAGAAGTGGCCTTGCCGGCTCCCCATCGTGCACACCCACTCCAGGTTAATCGGATGGTCCACCATGGACCAGTTTTTACCGTGTTAGACCCATCCAACACAAGCCCACAGAAGAATTGCGCCTGATGAGAAAAACATGCTCAGAAACCTTCCAACAATGCAAATTTTCTTAAGCCTGAAATAATTCACTTGAAACAGCTTGGTTTTACCAAATCCTAGAGCAGTGTCTAAGAGCCTTGCTGGGCTCTTAGGAAGTGAGGCTAGTGTCACCACATATACTGACTCTCCATCCACACTGTTTTACAAACCAGATAGATACCTTTTAAATGTACCAGGTTCTGGGTACTGTAAAATCTGTGCATCAATCCCCCAGAGTCTGTCTGTGGCTGCAAGTACTGTGAACACTCCCTCAGACGAACCAGCCCCCGAGCTTTATGAAAGCTTCCATTCATCAGAACGTAGGGATGAGAGAAAGAAGAAATGTCCTCCATCAAACTTGGGAGAAATTAAAAAATTCATCTCAGAAACACTGTAATCTTACAGTTATTTCATTTAACCTGGGAAGTGCAACAACCTAAACATATCTGCATGGATGCCACACTGGTGTAGTACCTCATCACCAAGTCACTCACAGCTCAACCGCATGTCCAAACACCTGAATCTTTGCAGACGTGCCTGTAGGAGCTCAAACCTCACTGAGAATCAGGAAGTTTCAGGAGTGAAAAGCACCAGTGTTTTTTCCCCTATAAACCATACTATTTTTTGGCCTTACTGTGAATTGTTTTAAATGAATACACATTAGTTAAGGGAATTACATTCCTAGACTGCTTGAAGGGTCAGGACTTTTACTTCAAAATTAATTAGTGAACATTAATTACTCAACAACAGTTATGAAACATTTAAAAGGGAAAGGGATATCCAGAAATACCATTAGTAAATACATTCCTGAGGAAATTATTTAATTAGTGTTTAATTACTATTAAAGAAATGTATTAGTTGCTAAATATTAATTACATAAAGCACCATTTTTAAACTGCTGCTGATATTCATAATTTAAATAACTGATTTTATCTATGTATATATTTTCCAGTGTTAAGTGGGTCATTTTTCATTAAAAGTAGAACATAGCAAATGCTTTATACACAGGTTTGATTGCTATTCTGGCTTGACCCCAGCTGGAAGCCTGGCATTTTAGACATCAAGACACAATTCTTAGCCCCTTGGAGTTAAAAAGCAGCTCTCTTATGTGATAGCAGAAAGTAGTTTCTGTCATCTATGCAAACCAATACTGCCTCTTGATTGAAGAACAAGGTACTGATTACCCAAGATGTCCTGGATATTCAATAGCTGCTAAAATGAACTGCATCAAAGACCAGATTTTAATCCAGGTCTTTTGCCACCCAAATTTCTGCCCTCCTCAGAACTGGGATGA